>NW_026645546.1:0-300000 GCF_949987535.1 Balaenoptera acutorostrata
CCACAATTCTTGTCATCACAATGTTCCATGACCGTGTCATCACAATGCTACATGACACTGGTCATCACAGTTCTCCATGACCTTTGCCATCACAATGCTCTATATAGTTTTTCATGACAATTCTAAATGACCACTTTAATCAATTTGCTTGCTGACCATTTTTCATCACATTTCTCTATTGTCATTACAATTCCCCATGACCCCTTTCTTCACAATGCTCCATGATGCCTGTCATCACAATGCTCAATGGCTTTTGTTATCACAATGCTCCAGGACCAGTTTTCATCACAATACTCCATCCCCCTTGTCATCACGGTGCACAATGAAACCTCTCATTACAATGCTCCGTGACACTTGTCATCACAATGCTCCATGGCCCTTGTCATCACAATGCTCTAGAATTCTTGTCATCACCATGTTCCATGACCATGTCATCACAATTCTCCATGGCCCTTCGCATCACAATGCTCCAGAATTCTTGTCATCACAATGTTCCATGACCGTGTCATCACAATGCTCCATGGCCCTTTTCATCACCATGCTCCAGATTGCTTGTCATCACAACGTTCCAGGACCGTGTCATCACAATGCACCATGGCCTTTGTTATCACCATGCTCCAGAATTCTTGTCATCACAATGTTCCATGGACCGTGTCATCACAATGCTCCATGGCCCTTGTCATCACAATGCTCCAGAATTCTTGTCATCATAATGTTCCATGACCGTGTCATCACAATGCGCCATGGCCCTTGTCATCACAATGCTCCATAATTCTTGTCATCACAATGTTCCATGACCGTGTCATCACAATGCTTTATATAGTTTTTTCATGACAATTCTAAATGACCACTTTAATCACTTTGCTTGCTGACCATTTTCATCACATTTCTCTATTGTCATTACAATTTCCCATGACCCCCTTCTTCACAATGCTCCATGATGCCTATCATCACAATGCTCAATGGCTTTTGTTATCACAATGCTCCAGGACCAGTTTCATCACAATACTCCATCCCCCTTCTCATCACGGTGCATAATGAAAAGTTTCATTACAATGCTCCATGACAAATGTCATCACAATGCTCTAGAATTCTTGTCATCACAATGATCCATGACCATGTCATCACAATTCTCCATGGCCCTTGTCATCATATTGCTCCAGAATTCTTATCATCACAATGCTCCATGACACTTGTCATCACAACGCTCCATGGCCTTTGTCATCACAATGCTCCAGAATTCTTGTCATCACAATGTTCCATGACCGTGTCATCACAATGCTCCATGGCCCATGTCATCACAATTCTCCAGAATTCTTGTCATCACAATGTTCCATGACCGTGTCATCACAATGCTCCATGGCCCTTGTCATCACAATGCTCCAGAATTCTTGTCATCACAATGTTCCATGACCGTGTCATCACAATGCTCCATGGCCCTTGTCATCACAATGCTCCAGAATTCTTGTCATCACAATGTTCCATGACCATGTCATCACAATTCTCCATGGCCCTTGTCATCAAAATGCTCCAGAATTCTTGTCATCACAATGTCCCTTGACCGTGTCATCACAATGCTCCATGGCCCTTGTCATCACAATGCTCCAGAATTCTGGTCATCCAATGCTCCAGAATTCTTGTCATCACAATGTTCCATGACCGTGTCATCACAATGCTCCATAATTCTTGTCATCACAATGTTCCATTACCGTGTCATCACAATGCTCCATAATTCTTGTCATCACAATGTTCCATGACACTTGTCATCACAATGCTCCATGGCCCTTGTCATCACAATGCTCCAGATTGTTGTCATCACAAAGTTCCGTGACCCTGTCATCACAATGCACCATGGCCCTTGTCATCACAATTCTCCAGAATTCTTGTCATCACAATGTTCCATGACCGTGTCATCACAATGCTCCATGGCCCTTGTCATCACAATGCTCCAGAATTCTGGTCATCACAATGTTCCATGACCGTGTCATCACAATGCTCCATGGCCCTTGTCATCACAATGCTCCAGATTGCTTGTCATCACAATGTTCCATGACCGTGTCATCACAATGCTCCATAATTCTTGTCATCACAATGTTCCATGACCGTGTCATCACAATGCTACATGACCCTGGTCATCACAGTTCTCCATGACCTTTGTAATCACAATGCTCTATATAGTTTTTCATGACAATTCTAAATGACCACTTTAATCATTTTGCTTGCTGACCATTTTCATCACATTTCTCTATTGTCATTACAATTCCCCATGTCCCCATTCTTCACAATGCTCCATGATGCCTGTCATCACAATGCTCAATGGCTTTGTTATCACAATGCTCCAGAACCAGTTTCATCACAATACTCAATCCCCCTTGTCATCACGGTGCACAATGAAACCTCTCATTACAATGCTCCATGACACTTGTCATCACAATTCTCCATGGCCATTGTCTTCACAATGCTCCAGAATTCTTGTCATCACCATGTTCCATGACCATGTCATCACAATTCTCCATGGCCCTTGTCATCACAATGCTCCAGAATTCTTGTCATCACAATGCTCCAGAATTCTTGTCATCACAATGTTCCATGACCGTGTCATCACAATGCTCCATAATTCTTGTCATCACAATGTTCCATGACCGTGTCATCACAATGCTCCATAATTCTTGTCATCACAATGTTCCATGACCGTGTCATCACAATGCTCCATGGCCCTTGTCATCACAATGCTCCAGAATTCTTGTCATCACAATGTTCCATGACCATGTCATCACAATTCTCCATGGCCCTTGTCATCACAATGCTCCAGACTTCTTGTCATCACAATGTTCCATGACCGTGTCATCACAATGCTCCATGGCACTTGTCATCACAATGCTCCAGAATTCTTGTCATCACAATGTTCCATGACCGTGTCATCACAATGCCCCATGGCCCTGGTCATCACAATGCTCCAGATTGCTAGTCATCACAAAGTTCCATGACCGTGTCATCACAATGCACCATGGCCCTTGTCATCACAATGCTCCAGAATTCTTGTCATCACAATGTTCCATGACCGTGTCATCACAATGCTCCATGGTCCTTGTCATCACAATGCTCCAGAATCCTTGTCATCACAATGTTCCATGACCGTGTCATCACAATGCTCCATAGCCCTTGTCATCACAATGCACCAGATTTCTTCTCATCACAATGTTCCATGACCGTGTCATCACAATGCTCCAGAATTCTTGTCATCACAATGTTCCATGACCGTGTCATCACAATGCTCCAGAATTCTTGTCATCACAATGTTCCATGACCGTGTCATCACAATGCTCCATGGCCCTTGTCATCACAATGCTGCAGAATTCTTGTCATCACAATGTTCCATGACCGTGTCATCACAATGCTCCATAATTTTTGTCATCACCATGTTCCATGACCGTGTCATCACAATGCTACATGACCCTGGCCATCACAGTTCTCCATGACCTTTGTCATCACAATGCTCTATGTAGTTTTTCATGACAATTCTAAATGACCACTTTAATCACTTTGCTTGCTGACCATTTTCATCACATTTCTCTATTGTCATTACAATTTCCCATGACCCCTTTCTTCACAATGCTCCATGATGCCTGTCATCACAATGCTCAATGGCTTTTTTATCACAATGCTCCAGGAGGAGTTTCATCACAAAACTCTATCCCCCTTGTCATCACGGTGCACAATGAAACCTCTCATTACAATGCTCCATGACACTTGTCATCACAATGCTCCATGGCCCTTGTCATCACAATGCTCCAGATTGTTGTCATCACAAAGTTCCGTGACCATGTCATCACAATGCACCATGGCCCTTGTCATCACAATGCTCCAGAATTCTTTTCATCACAATGTTCCATGACCGTGTCATCACAATGCTCCATGGCCCTTGTCATCACAATGCTCCAGAATTCTGGTCATCACAATGTTCCATGACCGTGTCATCACAATGCTCCATGGCCCTTGTCATCACAATGCTCCAGAATTCTGGTCATCACAATGTTCCATGACCGTGTCATCACAATGCTCCATAATTCTTGTCATCACAATGTTCCATGACCGTGTCATCACAATGCTACATGACCCTGGTCATCACAGTTCTCCATGACCTTTGTCATCACAATGCTCTATATAGTTTTTCATGACAATTCTAAAAGACCACTTTAATCACTTTGCTTGCTGACCATTTTCATCCCATTTCTCTATTGTCATTACATTTCCCCATGTCCCCATTCTTCACAATGCTCCATGATGCCTATCATCACAATGCTCAATGGCTTTTGTTATCACAATGCTCCAGGACCAGTTTCATCACAATACTCTATCCCCCTTGTCATCACGGTGCACGATGAAACCTCTCATTACAATGCTCCATGGCCCTTGTCATCACAATGCTCCAGATTGTTGTCATCACAAAGTTCCGTGACCCTGTCATCACAATGCACCATGGCCCTTGTCATCACAATGCTCCAGAATTCTTTTCATCACAATGTTCCATGACCGTGTCATCACAATGCTCCATGGCCCTTGTCATCACAATGCTCCAGAATTCTGGTCATCACAATGTTCCATGACCGTGTCATCACAATGCTCCATGGCCCTTGTCATCACAATGCTCCAGATTGCTTGTCATCACAATGTTCCATGACCGTGTCATCACAATGCTCCATAATTCTTGTCATCACAATGTTCCATGACCGTGTCATCACAATGCTACATGACCCTGGTCATCACAGTTCTCCATTACCTTTGTAATCACAATGCTCTATATAGTTTTTCATGACAATTCTAAATGACTACTTTCATCATTTTGCTTGCTGACCATTTTCATCACATTTCTCTATTGTCATTACAATTCCCCATGTCCCCATTCTTCACAATGCTCCATGATGCCTGTCATCACAATGCTCAATGGCTTTTGTTATCACAATGCTCCAGAACCAGTTTCATCACAATACTCCATCCCCCTTTTCATCACGGTGCACAATGAAACCTCTCATTACAATGCTCCATGACACTTGTCATCACAATTCTCCATGGCCCTTGTCTTCACAATGCTCCAGAATTCTTGTCATCACCATGTTCCATGACCATGTCATCACAATTCTCCATGGCCCTTGTCATCACAATGCTCCAGAATTCTTGTCATCACAATGCTCCAGAATTCTTGTCATCACAATGTTCCATGACCGTGTCATCACAATGCTCCAGAATTCTTGTCATCACAACGTTCCATGACCGTGTCATCACAATGCTCCATAATTCTTGTCATCACAATGTTCCATGACCGTGTCATCACAATGCTCCATGGCCCTTGTCATCACAATGCTCCAGAATTCTTGTCATCACAATGTTCCATGACCGTGTCATCACAATGCTCCATGGCCCTTGTCATCACAATGCTCCAGAATTTTGGTCATCACAATGCTCCAGAATTCTTGTCATCACAATGTTCCATGACCGTGTCATCACAATGCTCCATAATTCTTGTCATCACAATGTTCCATGACCGTGTCATCACAATGCTCCATAATTCTTGTCATCACAATGTTCCATGACACTTGTCATCACAATGCTCCATGGCCCTTGTCATCACAATGCTCCAGATTGTTGTCATCACAAAGTTCCGTGACCCTGTCATCACAATGCACCATGGCACTTGTCATCACAATGCTCCAGAATTCTTGTCATCACAATGTTCCATGACCGTGTCATCACAATGCTCCATGGCCCTTGTCATCACAATGCTCCAGAATTCTGGTCATCACAATGTTCCATGACCGTGTCATCACAATGCTCCATGGCCCTTGTCATCACAATGCTCCAGATTGTTTGTCATCACAATGTTCCATGACCGTGTCATCACAATGCTCCATAATTCTTGTCATCACAATGTTCCATGACCGTGTCATCACAATGCTCCATGGCCCTTGTCATCACAATGCTCCAGAATTCTTGTCATCACAATGTTCCATGACCGTGTCATCACAATGCTCCATAATTCTTGTCATCACAATGTTCCATGATCGTGTCATCACAATGCTCCATAATTCTTGTCATCACAATGTTCCATGACCGTGTCACCACAATGCTCCACAATTCTTGTCATCACAATGTTCCATGACCGTGTCATCACAATGCTACATGACACTGGTCATCACAGTTCTCCATGACCTTTGCCATCACAATGCTCTATATAGTTTTTCATGACAATTCTAAATGACCACTTTAATCAATTTGCTTGCTGACCATTTTCATCACATTTCTCTATTGTCATTACATTTCCCCATGACCCCTTTCTTCACAATGCGCCATGATGCCTGTCATCACAATGCTCAATGGCTTTTGTTATCACAATGCTCCAGGACCAGTTTCATCACAATACTCCATCCCCCTTGTCATCACGGTGCACAATGAAACCTCTCATTACAATGCTCCGTGACACTTGTCATCACAATTCTCCATGGCCCTTGTCATCACAATGCTCCAGAATTCTTGTCATCACCATGTTCCATGACCATGTCATCACAATTCTCCATGGCCCTTCACATCACAATGCTCCAGAATTCTTGTCATCACAATGTTCCATGACCGTGTCATCACAATGCTCCATGGCCCTTTTCATCACAATGCTCCAGATTGCTTGTGATCACAAAGTTCCATGACCGTGTCATCACAATGCACCATGGCCTTTGTCATCACCATGCTCCAGAATTCTTGTCATCACAATGTTCCATGACCGTGTCATCACAATGCTCCATGGCCCTTGTCATCACAATGCTCCAGATTACTTGTCATCACAATGTTCCATGACCATGTCATCACAAAGCTCCATGGCCCTTGTCATCACAATGCTCCAGATTTCTTTTCATCACAATGTTCCATGATCGTGTCATCACAATGCCCCATGGCCCTTGTCATCACAATGCTCCAGATTTCTTTTCATCACAATGTTCCATGATCGTGTCATCACAATGCTCCATGGCCCTTGTCATCACAATGCTCCACAATTCTTGTCATCACAATGTTCCATGACCGTGTCATCACAATGCTACATGACACTGGTCATCACAGTTCTCCATGACCTTTGCCATCACAATGCTCTATATAGTTTTTCGTGACAATTCTAAATGACCACTTTAATCAATTTGCTTGCTGACCATTTTCATCACATTTCTCTATTGTCATTACAATTCCCCATGACCCCTTTCTTCACAATGCTCCATGATGCCTGTCATCACAATGCTCCATGGCTTTTGTTATCAGAATGCTCCAGGACCAGTTTCATCACAATACTCCATCCCACATTTCATCACGGTGCACAATGAAACCTTTCATTACAATGCTCCATGACACTTGTCATCACAATGCTCCATGGCCCTTGTCATCACAATGCTCTAGAATTCTTGTCATCACAATGTTCCATGACCGTGTCATCACAATGTTCCAAATTCTTCTCATCACAATGTTCCATGACCATGTCATCACAATGCTCCATGGCCCTTGTCATCACAATGCTCCAGAATTCTTGTCATCACAATGTTCCATGACCGTGTCATCACAATGCTCTATATAGTTTTTCATGACAATTCTAAATGACCACTTTAATCACTTTGCTTGCTGACCATTTTCATCACATTTCTCTATTGTCATTACAATTTCCCATGACCCCCTTCTTCACAATGCTCCATGATGCCTATCATCACAATGCTCAATGGCTTTTGTTATCACAATGCTCCAGGACCAGTTTCATCACAATACTCCATCCCCCTTGTCATCATGGTGCACAATGAAACCTCTCATTACAATGCTCCGTGACACTTGTCATCACAATGCTCCATGACCCTTGTCATCATATTGCTCCAGAATTCTTATCATCACAATGCTCCATGACACTTGTCATCACAATGCTCCATGACCTTTGCCATCACAATGCTCTATATAGTTTTTCATGACAATTCTAAATGACCACTTTAATCAATTTGCTTGCTGACCATTTTCATCACATTTCTCTATTGTCATTACATTTCCCCATGACCCCTTTCTTCACAATGCGCCATGATGCCTGTCATCACAATGCTCAATGGCTTTTGTTATCACAATGCTCCAGGACCAGTTTCATCACAATACTCCATCCCCCTTGTCATCACGGTGCACAATGAAACCTCTCATTACAATGCTCCGTGACACTTGTCATCACAATTCTCCATGGCCCTTGTCATCACAATGCTCCAGAATTCTTGTCATCACCATGTTCCATGACCATGTCATCACAATTCTCCATGGCCCTTCACATCACAATGCTCCAGAATTCTTGTCATCACAATGTTCCATGACCGTGTCATCACAATGCTCCACGGCCCTTTTCATCACAATGCTCCAGATTGCTTGTGATCACAAAGTTCCATGACCGTGTCATCACAATGCACCATGGCCTTTGTCATCACCATGCTCCAGATTACTTGTCATCACAATGTTCCATGACCATGTCATCACAAAGCTCCATGGCCCTTGTCATCACAATGCTCCAGATTTCTTTTCATCACAATGTTCCATGATCGTGTCATCACAATGCCCTATGGCCCTTGTCATCACAATGCTCCTGATTTCTTTTCATCACAATGTTCCATGACGGTGTCATCACATTGTTCCATGGCATTTGTCATCACAATGCTCCAGAATTCTTGTCATCACAATGTTCCATGACCGTGTCATCACAATTCTACATGACACTCGTCATCACAGTTCTCCATGACCTTTGTCATCACAATGCTCTATGACGCTTTTCATCACAATTCTCAAAGACCACTTTAATCACTATGCTCGCTGACCATTTTCATCACATTTCTCTATTGTCATTACAATTCCCCATTGCCCCTTTCTTCACAATGCTCCATGATGCCTGTCATCACAATGCTCCATGGCTTTTTTTATCAGAATGCTCCAGGACCAGTTTCATCACAATACTCCATCCCACATTTCATCACGGTGCACAATGAAACCTTTCATTACAATGCTCCATGACACTTGTCATCACAATGCTCCATGGCCCTTGTCATCACAATGCTCTAGAATTCTTGTCATCACAATGTTCCATGACCGTGTCATCACAATGTTCCAAATTCTTCTCATCACAATGTTCCATGACCATGTCATCACAATGCTCCATGGCCCTTGTCATAACAATGCTCCAGAATTCTTGTCATCACAATGTTCCATGACCGTGACATCACAATGCTACATGACCCTGGTCATCACAGTTCTTCATGACCTTTGTCATCACAACGCTCTATGTCGCTTTTAATCACAATTCTCAATGACCACTTTAATCACTATGCTCGCTGACCATTTTCATCACATTTCTCTATTGTCATTACAATTCCCCATGGCCCCTTTCTTCACAATGCTCCATGATGCCTGTCATCACAATGCTCCATGGCTTTTGTTATCACAATGCTCCAGGACAAGTTTCATCACAATACTCCATCCCCCATGTCATCACGGTGCACAATGAAACCTCTCATTACATTGCTGCATGACACTTGTCATCACAATGATCCATGGCCCTTGTCATCACAATGCTCCAGAATTCTTGTTATCACAATGTTCCATGACCATGTCATCACAATGCCCATGGCCCTTGTCATCACAAAGCTCCAGATTTCTTGTCATCACAATGTTCCATGACCGTGTTATCACAATGCTCCATGGCCCTTGTCATCACAATGCTACAGAATTCTTGTCATCACAATGTTCCGTGACCGTGTCATCACAATGCTCCATGACCCTTGTCATCACAATGCTTTAGAATTCTAGTCATCACAATGTTCCATGACCATGTCATCACAAGTCTCCATGGCCCTTGTCATCACAATGCTCCAGAATTCTTTTCATCACAATGTTCCATGACCGTATGATCACAATGCCCCATGGCCCTGGTCATCACAATGCTCCAGATTTATTTTCATCACAATGTTCCATGACCGTGTCATCACAATGCTCCATGGCCTTTGTCATCACAATGCTCCAGAATTCTTGTCATCACAATGTTCCATGACCGTGTCATCACAATGCTACATGACCCTGGTCATCACAGTTCTCCATGACTTTTGTCATCACAATGCTCTATGACGCTTTTCATCACAATTCTCAAAGACCTCTTTAATCACTATGCTCGCTGACCATTTTCATCACATTTCTCTATTGTCATTACAATTCCTCATTGCCCCTTTCTTTACAATGCTCCATCATGCCTGTCATCACAATGCTCCATGGCTTTTGTTATCAGAATGCTCCAGGACAAGTTTCATCACAATACTCCATCCCACATGTCATCACGGTGCACAATGAAACCTTTCATTACAATGCTCCATGACACTTCTCATCACAATGCTCCATGGCCCTTGTCAACACAGTGCTCCAGAATTCTTGTCATCACAATGTTCCATGAGGATGTCATCACAATTCTCCATGGCACTTGTCATCACAATGCTCCAGAATTCTTGTCATCACAATGTTCCATGACCATGTCATCACAATGCTCCATGGCCCTTGTCATCACATTGCTCCAGAATTCTTGTCATCACAATGTTCCATGACCGTGTCATCACAATGCTCTATGGCCCTTGTCATCACAATGCTCTAGATTTCTTGTCATCACAATGTTCCGTGACCGTGTCATCACAATGCTCCATGGCCCTTGTCATGACAATGCTCCAGAATTCTTGTCATCACAGTGTTCCATGACCGTGTCATCACAATGCTACATGACCCTGGTCATCACAGTTCTCCATGACCTTTGTCATCACAATGCTCTATGTCGCTTTTCATCACAATTCTCAATGACCATTTTAATCACTATGCTCGCTGACCATTTTCATCACATTTCTCTATTGTCATTACAATTCCCCATGGCCCTTTTCTTCACAATGCTCCATGATGCCTGTCATCACAATGCTCCATGGCTTTTGTTATCACAATGCTCCAGGACCAGTTTCATCACTATACTCCATCCCCCTTGTCATCACAGTGCACTAAGAAACCTTTCATTACCATGCTCCAAGACACTTGTCATCACAAATCTCCAGAATACTTGTCATCACAATGTTCCATGACCGTGTCATCACAATGCACCATGGCCCTTGTCATCACAATGCTCCAGAATTCTTGTCATCACAATGTTCCATGACCGTGCCATCACAATGCTAAATGACCCTGGTCATCACAGTTCTCCATGACCTTTGTCATCACAATGCTCTATGTCGCTTTTCATCACAATTCTCAAAAAACATTTTAGTCACTATGCTTGCTGAACATTTTCATCACATTTCTCTATTGTCATTACAATTCCCCATTGCCCCTTTCTTTAAAATGCTCCATCATGCCTGTCATGACAATGTTCCATAGCTTTTGTTATCAGAATGCTCCAGGACCCGTTTCATCACAATACTCCATCCCACATGTCATCACAGTGCACAATGAAACCTTTCATTACAATGATCCATGACACTTGTCATCACAATGCTCCATGGCACTTGTCATCACAATGCTCCAGAATACTTGTCATCACAATGTTCCATAACCGTGTCATCACAATGCTCCATGGCCATTGTCATCACAATGCTCCAGATTTCTTGTCATCACAAAGTTCCATGACCGTGTCATCACAAAGCTCCATGGCCCTTGTCATCACAATGCTCCAGAATTCTTGTCATCCCAATGTTCCATGACCATGTTATCACCATTCTCAATGACCACTTTTATCACTATGTTCGCTGACCATTTTCATCACATTTCTCTACTATCATTACAATTCCACATGGCCCCTTTCTTCACAATGCTCCATGATGCCTGTCATCACAAGGCTCCATGGCTTTTGTTATCACAATTCTCCAGGACCAGTTTCATCACAATACTCATTCCCCCTTGTCACCACAGTGCACAATGAAACATTTCATTACAATTCTCCATGGCCCTTTTCATCACAATGCTCCAGAATTCTTGTCATCACAATGTTCCATGACCGTGTCATCATAATGCTCCATAATTCTTGTCATCACAATGTTCCATGACCGTGTCATCACAGTGCTACATGACCCTGGTCACCACAGTTCTCCATGACGTTTGTCATCACCATGCTCTATATCGCTTTTCATCACAATTCTAAATGACCACTTTAATCACTATGCTCGCTGACCATTTTCATCACATTTCTCTATTGTCATTACAATTCTCCATGCCCCCTTTCTTCACAATGCTCCATGATGCCTGTCATCACAATGCTCCATGGCTTTTGTTATCACAATGCTCCAGGACCAGTTTCATCACAATACTCCATCCCCTATGTCATCACCTTGCACAATGAAATCTTTCATTACAATGTTCCATGACACTTGTCATCACAATGCTCCATGGCCCTTGTCATAACAATGCTCCAGAATTCTTGTCATCACAATGTTCCATGACCATTTCATCACAATGCTCCATGGCCCGTGTCATCACAATGCTCCAGAATTCTTGTCATCACAAAGTTCCATGACCGTGTCATCACAATGCTACATGACCCTGGTTATCACATTTCTCCATGACCTTTATCATCGCAAAGCTCTATGTCGCTTTTCATCACAATTCTCAAAGACAACTTTAATCACTATGCTCGCTGACCATTCTCCTCACATTTCTCTATTGTCATTACAATTCCCCATTGCCCCTTTCTTTACAATGCTCCATGATGCCTGTCATCACAATGCTCCATGGCTTTTGTTATCAAAATGCTCCAGGACCAGTTTCATCACAATACTCCATCCCACATGTCATCACGGTGCACAATGAAACATTTCATTACAATGCCCCATGACACTTGTCATCACAATGCTCCATGACACTTGTCATCACAATGCTCCAGAATTCTTGTCATCACCATGTTCCATGACCTTGTCATCACAATTCTCCATGGCCATTGTCAACACAATGCTCCAGAATTCTTGTCATCACAATGCTCCATGGCCATTGTCATCACAATGCTCCAGATTTCTTGTCATCACAATGTTCCATGACCGTGTCATCACAATGCTCCAGATTTCTTGTCATCACAATGTTCCATGACCGTGTCATCACAATGCTCCAGATTTCTTGTCATCACAATGTTCCATGACCGTGTCATCACAATGCTCCATGGCCCTTGTCATCACAATGCTCCAGAATTCTTGTCATCACAATGTTCCATGACTGTGTCATCACAATGCTCCATGGCCCTTGTCATCACAATGCTCCAGAATTTTTGTCATTCCTATGTTCCATGACGATGTTATCACAATTCTCAATGACCACTTTAATCACTATGCTCGCTGACAATTTTCATCACCTTTCTCTATTGTCATTACAATTCCCCATGGCCCATTTCTTCACAATGCTCCATGATGCCGGTCATCACACTGCTACATGGCTTTTGTTATCACAATGCTCCAGGACCAGTTTCATCACAATACTCCATCCCCCCTGTTATCACAGTGCACAATGAAACCTCTCATTACAATGCTCCATGGCACTTGTCATCACAATGCTCCATGGCCCATGACATCACAATGCTCCAGAATTCTTGTCATCACAATGTTCCATGACCGTGTGATTACAATGCTCCATGGCCCTTGTCATCACAATGCTCCAGATTGCTTGTCATCACAATGTTCCATGACCGTGTCATCACAATGCTCCATGGCACTTGTCATCACAATGCTCCAGAATTTTTGTCATCACAATGTTCCATGACGGTGTCATCACAATGCTCCATGGCCCTTGTCATCACAGTGCTCCAGAATTCTTGTCATCACAATGTTCCATGACCGTGTCATCACAATGCTCCATAATTCTTGTCATCACAATGTTCCATGACCGTGTCATCACAATGCTCCATAATTCTTGTCATCACAATGTTCCATGACCGTGTCTTCACAATGCTACATGACCCTGGTCATCACAGTTCTCCATGACCTTTGTCATCACAATGCTCTATATAGTTTTTCATGACAATTCTAAATGACCACTTTAATCACTTTGCTTGCTGACCATTTTCATCACATTTCTGTATTGTCATTACAATTCCCCATGACCCCTTTCTTCACAATGCTCCATGATGCTTGTCATCACAATGCTCAATGGCTTTTGTTATTACAATGCTCCAGGACCAGTTTCATCACATTACTCCATCTCCCTTGTCATCACGGTGCACAATGAAAAGTTTCATTACAATGCTCCATGACACATGTCATCACAATGCTCCAGAATTCTTGTCATCACAATGTTCCATGACCATGTCATCACAATTCTCCATGGCCCTTGTCATCACAATGCTCCAGAATTCTTGTCATCACAATGTTCCATGACCGTGTCATCACAATGCTCCATAATTCTTGTCATCAAAATGTTCCATGACCGTGTCATCACAATGTTCCAGAATTCTTGTCATCACAATGTTCCATGACCGTGTCATCACAATGCTGCATGGCCCTTGTCATCACAATGCTCCAGCATTCTTGTCATCACAATGTTCCATGACTGTGTCATCACAATGCTCCATGGCCCTGGTCATCACAATGCTCCAGATTGCTTGTCATCACAAAGTTCCATGACTGTGTCATCACAATGCACCATGGCCCTTGTCATCACAATGCTCCAGAATTCTTGTCATCACAATGTTCCATGACCGTGTCATCACAATGCTCCATGGCCCTTTTCATCCCAATGCTCCAGAATTCTTGTCATCACAATGTTCCATGACCGTGTCATCACAATGCTCCATGGCCCTTGTCATCACAATGCTCCAGAATTCTTGTCATCACAAAGTTCCATGACAGTGTCATCACAATGCTCCATGGCCCTTGTCATCACAATGCTCCAGAATTCTTGTCATCACAATGTTCCATGACCGTGTCATCACAATGCTCCATGGCCCTTGTCATCACAATGCTCCAGAATTCTTGTCATCACAATGTTCCATGACCGTGTCATCACAATGCTCCATGGCCCTTGTCATCACAATGCTCCAGATTTCTTGTCATCACAAAGCTCCATAATTCTTGTCATCAAAATGTTCCATGACCGTGTCATCACAATGCTCGAGAATTCTTGTCATCACAATGTTCCATGACCGTGTCATCACAATGCACCATAATCCTTGTCATCAAAATGTTCCATGACCGTGTCATCACAATGCTTCAGAATTCTTGTCATCACAATGCTCCATGACCGTGTCATCACAATGCTCCAGAATTCTTGTCATCACAATGCTCCAGCATTCTTGTCATCACAATGTTCCATGACTGTGTCATCACAATGCTCCATGGCCCTGGTCATCACAATGCTTCAGATTGCTTGTCATCACAAAGTCCCATGACTGTGTCATCACAAAGCATCATGGCCCTTGTCATCACAATGCTCCAGAATTCTTGTCATCACAATGTTCCATGACAGTGTCATCACAATGCTCCATGGCCCTTTTCATCCCAATGCTCCAGAATTCTTGTCATCACAATGTTCCATGACCGTGTCATCACAATGCTCCATGGCCCTTGTCATCACAATGCTCCAGAATTCTTGTCATCACAATGTTCCATGACCGTGTCATCACAATGCTTCAGAATTCTTGTCATCACAATGCTCCATGACCGTGTCATCACAATGCTCTAGAATTCTTGTCATCACAATGCTCCAGAATTCTTGTCATCACAATGTTCCATGACCGTGTCATCACAATGCTCCATGGCCCTGGTCATCACAATGCTCCAGATTGCTTGTCATCACAAAGTTCCATGACCGTGTCATCACAATGCACATGGCCCTTGTCATCACAATGCTCCAGAATTCTTGTCATTCAATGTTCCATGACCGTGTCATCACAATGCTCCATGGCCCTTGTCATAACAATTCTCCAGTATTCTTGTCATCACAATGTTCCATGACCGTGTCATCAAAATGCTCCATGGCCCTTGTGATCACAATGCTCCAGATTTCTTGTCATCACAATGTTCCATGACCGTGTGATCACAATGCTCCATAATTCTTGTCATCACAATGTTCCATGATCGTGTCATCACAATGCTCCAGAATTCTTGTCATCACCATGTTCCATGACCATGTCATCACAATTCTCCATGGCCCTTCTCATCACAATGCTCCAGAATTCTTGTCATCACAATGTTCCATGACCGTGTCACCACAATGCTCCATGGCCCTTGTCATCACAATGCTCCAGAATTCTTGTCATCACAATATTCCATGACCGTGTCATCACAATGCTCCATGGCACTTGTCATGACAATTCTCCAGAATTCTTGTCATCACAATGTTCCATGACCGTGTCATCACAATGCTCCATGGCCCTTTTCATCACAATGCTCCAGATTGCTTGTCATCACAATGTTCCATGACCGTGTCATCACAATGCTCCATGGCCCTTGTCATCACAATGCTCCAGAACTCTTGTCATCACAATGTTCCATGACCGTGTCATCACAATGCTCCATAAATCTTGTCAGCACAATGTTTCATGACCGTGTCATCACAATGCTCCATAATTCTTGTCATCACAATGTTCCATGACCGTGTCACCACAATGCTCCATGGCCCTTGTCATCACAATGCTCCAGAATTCTTGTCATCACAATATTCCATGACCGTGTCATCACAATGCTCCATGGCCCTTGTCATCACAATTCTCCAGAATACTTGTCATCACAATATTCCATGACCGTGTCATCACAATGCTCCATGGCCCTTGTCATCACAATGCTCCATGGCCCTTGTCATCACAATGCTCCAGAATTCTTGTCATCACAATGTTCCATGACCGTGTCATCACAATCCTCCATAATTCTTGTCATCACAATGTTCCATGACCGTGTCATCACAATGCTACATGACCCTGGTCATCACAGTTCTCCATGACCTTTGCATCACAATGCTCTATATACTTTTTCATGACAATTCTAAATGACCACTTTAATCACTTTGCTTTCTGACCATTATCATCACATTTCTCTATTGTCATTACAATTTCCCATGACCCCCTTCTTCACAATGCTCCATGATGCCTATCATCACAATGCTCAATGGCTTTTGTTATCACAATGATCCAGGACCAGTTTCATCACAATACTCCATCCCCCTTCTCATCACGGTGCACAATGAAAAGTTTCATTACAATGCTCCATGACAAATGTCATCACAATGCTCTAGAATTCTTGTCATCACAATGTTCCATGACCATGTCATCACAATTCTCCAAGGCCCTTGTCATCAATTGCTCCAGAATTCTTATCATCACAATGCTCCATGACACTTGTCATCACAATGCTCCATGGCCTTTGTCATCACAATGCTCCAGAATTCTTGTCATCACAATGTTCCATGACTGTGTCATCACAATGCTCCATGGTCCTTGTCAACACAATGCTCGAGAATTCTTGTCATTACAATGTTCCATGATCGTGTCATCACAATGCTCCATGGCCCTTGTCATCACAATGCTCCAGAATTCTTGTCATCACAATGTTCCATGACTGTGTCATCACAATGCTCCATGGCCCTTGTCATCACCATGCTCCATAATTCTTGTCATCACAATGTTCCATGACCGTGTCATCACAATGCTCCATGGCCCTTGTCATCACAATGCTCCATAATTCTTGTCATCACAATGTTTCATGACCGTGTCATCACAATGCACCATGGCCCATGTCATCACAATGCTCCATAATTCTTGTCATCACAATGTTCCATGACCGTGTCATCAAAATGCTCCAGAATTCTTGTCATCACAATATTCCATGACCAGTTCATCACAATGCTCCATGGCCCTTGTCATCACAATTCTCCAGAATTCTTGTCATCACAATGTTCCATGACCGTGTCATCACAATGCTCCATGGCCCTTGTCATCACAATGCTCCAGAATTCTTGTCATCACAATATTCCATGACCGTGTCATCACAATGCTCCATGGACCTTGTCATCACAATGCTCCAGAATTTTGTCATCACAATGTTCCATGACCGTGTCATCAAAATGCTCCATAATTCTTGTCATCACAATGTTCCATGACGGTGTCATCAGAATGCTCCATAATTCTTGTCATCACAATGTTCCATGACCGTGTCATCACAATGCTCCATAATTCTTGTCATCACAATGTTCCATGACCGTGTCATCACAATGCTAAATGACCCTGGTCATCACAGTTCTCCATGACCTTTGCCATCACAATGCTCTATATAGTTTTTCATGACAATTCTAAATGACCACTTTAATCAATTTGCTTGCTGACCATTTTCATCACATTTCTCTATTGTCATTACAATTCCCCATACCCCTTTCTTCACAATGCTCCATGATGCCTGTCATCACAATGCTCAATGGCTTTTGTTATCACAATGCTCCAGGACCAGTTTCATCACAATACTCCATCCCCCTTGTCATCACGGTGCACAATGAAACCTCTCATTACAATGCTCCGTGACACTTGTCATCACAATGCTCCATGGCCCTTGTCATCACAATGCTCTAGAATTCTTGTCATCACCATGTTCCATGACCATGTCATCACAATTCTCCATGGCCCTTCGCATCACAATGCTCCAGAATTCTTGTCATCACAATGTTCCATGACCGTGTCATCACAATGCTCCATGGCCCTTTTCATCACAATGCTCCAGATTGCTTGTCTTCACAACGTTCCATGACCGTGTCATCACAATGCACCATGGCCTTTGTCATCACCATGCTCCAGAATTCTTGTCATCACAATGTTCCATGACCGTGTCATCACAATGCTCCATGGCCCTTGTCATCACAATGCTCCAGAATTCTTGTCATCACAATGTTCCATGACCGTGTCATCACAATGCGCCATGGCCCTTGTCATCACAATGCTCCATAATTCTTGTCATCACAATATTCCATGATCGTGTCATCACAATGCTCCATAATTCTTGTCATCACAATGTTCCATGACCGTGTCACCACAATGCTCCACAATTCTTGTCATCACAATGTTCCATGACCGTGTCATCACAATGCTACATGACACTGGTCATCACAGTTCTCCATGACCTTTGCCATCACAATGCTCTATATAGTTTTTCATGACAATTCTAAATGACTACTTTAATCAATTTGCTTGCTGACCATTTTCATCACATTTCTCTATTGTCATTACAATTCCCCATGACCCCTTTCTTCACAATGCGCCATGATGCCTGTCATCACAATGCTCAGTGGCTTTTGTTATCACAATGCTCCAGGACCAGTTTCATCACAATACTCCATCCCCCTTGTCATCACGGTGCACAATGAAACCTCTCATTACAATGCTCCGTGACACTTGTCATCACAATTCTCCATGGCCCTTGTCATCACAATGCTCCAGAATTCTTGTCATCAACATGTTCCATGACCATGTCATCACAATTCTCCATGGCCCTTCACATCACAATGCTCCAGAATTCTTGTCATCACAATGTTCCATGACCGTGTCATCACAATGCTCCATGGCCCTTTTCATCACAATGCTCCAGATTGCTTGTGATCACAAAGTTCCATGACCGTGTCATCACAATGCACCATGGCCTTTGTCATCACCATGCTCCAGAATTCTTGTCATCACAATGTTCCATGACAGTGTCATCACAATGCTCCATGCCCCTTGTCATCACAATGCTCCAGAATTCTTGTCACCACAATGTTCCATGACCGTGTCATCACAATGCGCCATGGCCCTTGTCATCACAATGCTCCATAATTCTTGTCATCACAATGTTCCATGACCGTGTCATCACAATGCTCTATATAGTTTTTCATGACAATTCTAAATGACCACTTTAATCACTTTGCTTGCTGACCATTTTCATCACATTTCTCTATTGTCATTACAATTTCCCATGACCCCCTTCTTCACAATGCTCCATGATGCCTATCATCACAATGCTCAATGGCTTTTGTTATCACAATGCTCCAGGACCAGTTTCATCACAATACTCCATCCCCCTTGTCATCATGGTGCACAATGAAACCTCTCATTACAATGCTCCGTGACACTTGTCATCACAATGCTCCATGGCCCTTGTCATCATATTGCTCCAGAATTCTTATCATCACAATGCTCCATGACACTTGTCATCACAATGCTCCATGGCCTTTGTCATCACAATGCTCCAGAATTCTTGTCATCACAATGTTCCATGACCGTGTCATCACAATGCTCCATGGCCCATGTCATCACAATTCTCCAGAATTCTTGTCATCACAATGTTCCATGACCGTGTCATCACAATGCTCCATGGCCCTTGTCATCAAAATGCTCCAGAATTCTTGTCATTACAATGTTCCATGACCGTGTCATCACAATGCTCCATAATTTTTGTCATCACAATGTTCCATGATCGTGTCATCACAATGCTCCATAATTCTTGTCATCACAATGTTCCATGACCGTGTCACCACAATGCTCCACAATTCTTGTCATCACAATGTTCCATGACCGTGTCATCACAATGCTACATGACACTGGTCATCACAGTTCTCCATGACCTTTGCCATCACAATGCTCTATATAGTTTTTCATGACAATTTTAAATGACCACTTTAATCAATTTGCTTGCTGACCATTTTCATCACATTTCTCTATTGTTATTACAATTCCCCATGACCCCTTTCTTCACAATGCACCATGATGCCTGTCATCACAATGCTCAATGGCTTTTGTTATCACAATGCTCCAGGACCAGTTTCATCACAATACTCCATCCCCCTTGTCATCACGGTGCACAATGAAACCTCTCATTACAATGCTCCGTGACACTTGTCATCACAATTCTCCATGGCCCTTGTCATCACAATGCTCCAGAATTCTTGTCATCAACATGTTCCATGACCATGTCATCACAATTCTCCATGGCCCTTCACATCACAATGCTCCAGAATTCTTGTCATCACAATGTTCCATGACCGTGTCATAACAATGCTCCATGGCCCTTTTCATCACAATGCTCCAGATTGCTTGTCATTACAAAGTTCCATGACCGTGTCATCACAATGCTCCATGGCCCTTGTCATCACAATGCTCCAGAATTCTTGTCATCACAATGTTCCATGACAGTGTCATCACAATGCTCCATGGCCCTTGTCATCACAATGCTCCAGAATTCTTGTCACCACAATGTTCCATGACCGTGTCATCACAATGCTCCATGGCCCTTTTCATCACAATGCTCCAGAATTCTTGTCATCACCATGTTCCATGACCGTGTCATCACAATGCTCCAGAATTCTTGTCATCACAATGTTCCATGACCGTGTCATCACAATGCTCCATGGCCCTTGTCATCACAATGCTCCAGAATTCTTGTCATTACAAAGTTCCATGACCGTGTCATCACAATGCTCCATGGCCCTTGTCATCACAATGCTCCAGAATTCTTGTCATCACAATGTTCCATGACAGTGTCATCACAATGCTCCATGGCCCTTGTCATCACAATGCTCCAGAATTCTTGTCACCACAATGTTCCATGACCGTGTCATCACAATGCTCCATGGCCCTTTTCATCACAATGCTCCAGAATTCTTGTCATCACCATGTTCCATGACCGTGTCATCACAATGCTCCATGGCCCTTGTCATCACAATGCTCCAGAATTCTTGTCATCACAATGTTCCATGACCGTGTCATCACAATGCTCCATGGCCCTTTTCATCACAATGCTCCAGATTGCTTGTCATCACAATGTTCCATGACCGTGTCTTCACAATGCACCATGGCCCTTGTCATCACAATGCTCCATAATTCTTGTCATCACAATGTTCCATGACCGTGTCATTAAAATGCTCCAGAATTCTTGTCATCACAATGTTCCATGGCCATGTCATCACAATGCTCCATGGCCCTTGTCATCACAATTCTCCAGAATTCTTGTCATCACAATGTTCCATGACCGTGTCATCACAATGCTCCATGGCCTTTGTCATCACAATGCTCCAGAATTCTTGTCATCACAATGTTCCATGACTGTGTCATCACAATGCTCCATGGCCCTTGTCATCACAATGCTCCAGAATTTTTGTCATCACAATGTTCCATGACCGTGTCATCACAATGCTCCATAAATCTTGTCATCACAATGTTTCATGACCGTGTCATCACAATGCTCCATAATTCTTGTCATCACAATGTTCCATGACCGTGTCACCACAATGCTCCATGGTCCTTGTCATCACAATGCTCCAGAATTCTTGTCATCACAATATTCCATGACCGTGTCATCACAATGCTCCATGGCCCTTGTCATCACAATTCTCCAGAATTCTTGTCATCACAATGTTCCATGACCGTGTCATCACAATGCTCCATGGCCCTTGTCATCACAATGCTCCAGAATTCTTGTCATCACAATGTTCCATGACCGTGTCATCACAATGCTACATAATTCTTGTCATCACAATGTTCCATGACCGTGTCATCACAATGCTCCATAATTCTTGTCATCACAATGTTCCATGACCGTGTCACCACAATGCTCCACAATTCTTGTCATCACAATGTTCCATGACCGTGTCATCACAATGCTACATGACACTGGTCATTACAGTTCTCCATGACTTTTGCCATCACAATGCTCTATATAGTTTTTCATGACAATTCTAAATGACCACTTTAATCAATTTGCTTGCTGACCATTTTCATCACATTTCTCTATTGTCATTACAATTCCCCATGACCCCTTTCTTCACAATGCTCCATGATGCCTGTCATCACAATGCTCAATGGCTTTTGTTATCACAATGCTCCAGGACCAGTTTCATCAGAATACTCCATCCCCCTTGTCATCACGGTGCACAATGAAACCTCTCATCACAATGCTCCATGGCCCTTTTCATCACAATGCTCCAGATTGCTTGTCATCACAAAGTTCCATGACCGTGTCATCACAATGCACCATGGCCCTTGTCATCACAATGCTCCATAATTCTTGTCATCACAATGTTCCATGACCGTGTCATTAAAATGCTCCAGAATTCTTGTCATCACAATGTTCCATGACCATGTCATCACAATTCTCCATGGCCCTTGTCATCACAATTCTCCAGAATTATTGTCATCACAATGTTCCATGACCGTGTCATCACAATGCTCCAGAATTCTTGTCATCACAATGTTCCATGACCGTGTCATCACAATGCTCCATGGCCCTTGTCATCACAATGCTCCAGAATTCTTGTCATCACAATGTTCCATGACCGTGTCATCACAATGCTCCAGAATTCTTGTCATCACAATGTTCCATGACCGTGTCATCACAATGCTCCATAATTCTTGTCATCACAATGTTCCATGACCGTGTCATCACAATGCTCCATAATTCTTATCATCACAATGTTCCATGACCGTGTCATCACAATGCTCCACAATTCTTGTCATCACAATGTTCCATGACCTTGTCATCACAATGCTACATGATACTGGTCATCACAGTTCTCCATGACCTTTGCCATCACAATGTCCTATATAGTTTTTCATGACAATTCTAAATGACCACTTTAATCAATTTGCTTGCTGACCATTTTCATCACATTTCTCTATTGTCATTACAATTCCCCATGACCCCTTTCTTCACAATGCTCCATGATGCCTGTCATCACAATGCTCAATGGCTTTTGTTATCACAATGCTCCAGGACCAGTTTCATCACAATACTCCATCCCCCTTTTCATCACGGTGCACAATGAAACCTCTCATTACAATGCTCCGTGACACTTGTCATCACAATGCTCCATGGCCCTTGTCATCACAATGCTCTAGAATTCTTGTCATCACCATGTTCCATGACCATGTCATCACAATTCTCCATGGCCCTTCGCATCACAATGCTCCAGAATTCTTGTCATCACAATGTTCCATGACCGTGTCATCACAATGCTCCATGGCCCTTTTCATCACAATGCTCCAGATTGCTTGTCATCACAACGTTCCATGACCGTGTCATCACAATGCACCATGGCCTTTGTCATCACCATGCTCCAGAATTCTTGTCATCACAATGTTCCATGACCGTGTCATCACAATGCGCCATGGCCCTTGTCATCACAATGCTCCATAATTCTTGTCATCACAATGTTCCATGACCGTGTCATCACAATGCTCTATATAGTTTTTCATGACAATTCTAAATGACCACTTTAATCACTTTGCTTGCTGACCATTTTCATCACATTTCTCTATTGTCATTACAATTTCCCATGACCCCCTTCTTCACAATGCTCCATGATGCCTATCATCACAATGCTCAATGGCTTTTGTTATCACAATGCTCCAGGACCAGTTTCATCACAATACTCCATCCCCCTTCTCATCACGGTGCATAAGGAAAAGTTTCATTACAATGCTCCATGACAAATGTCATCACAATGCTCTAGAATTCTTGTCATCACAATGTTCCATGACCATGTCATCACAATTCTCCGTGGCCCTTGTCATCATATTGCTCCAGAATTCTTATCATCACAATGCTCCATGACACTTGTCATCACAATGCTCCATGGCCTTTGTCATCACAATGCTCCAGAATTCTTGTCATCACAATGTTCCATGACCGTGTCATCACAATGCTCCATGGCCCATGTCATCACAATTCTCCAGAATTCTTGTCATCACAATGTTCCATGACCGTGTCATCACAATGCTCCATGGCCCTTGTCATCACAATGCTCCAGAATTCTTGTCATCACAATGTTCCATGACCGTGTCATCACAATGCTCCATAATTCTTGTCATCACAATGTTCTATGATCGTGTCATCACAATGCTCCATAATTCTTGTCATCACAATGTTCCATGACCGTGTCACCACAATGCTCCACAATTCTTGTCATCACAATATTCCATGACCGTGTCATCACAATGCTACATGACACTGGTCATCACAGTTCTCCATGACCTTTGCCATCACAATGCTCTATATAGTTTTTCATGACAATTCTAAATGACCACTTTAATCAATTTGCTTGCTGACCATTTTCATCACATTTCTCTATTGTCATTACAATTCCCCATGACCCCTTTCTTCACAATGCTCCATGATGACTGTCATCACAATGCTCTATGGCTTTTGTTATCACAATGCTCCAGGACCAGTTTCATCACAATACTCCATCCCCCTTGTCATCACGGTGCACAATGAAACCTCTCATTACAATGCTCCGTGACACTTGTCATCACAATGCTCCATGGCCCTTGTCATCACAATGCTCCAGAATTCTTGTCATCACCATGTTCCATGACCATGTCATCACAATTCTCCATGGCCCTTCGCATCACAATGCTCCAGAATTCTTGTCATCACAATGTTCCATGACCGTGTCATCACAATGCTCCATGGCCCTTTTCATCACAATGCTCCAAATTGCTTGTCATCACAAAGTTCCATGACCGTGTCATCACAATGCACCATGGCCTTTGTCATCACCATGCTCCACAATTCTTGTCATCACAATGTTCCATGACCGTGTCATCACAATGCTCCAGAATTCTTGTCATCACCATGTTCCATGACCATGTCATCACAATACTCCTTGGCCCTTCTCATCACAATGCTCCAGAATTCTTGTCATCACAATGTTCCATGACCGTGTCATCACAATGCTCCATTGCCCTTTTCATCACAATGCTCCAGATTGCTTGTCATCACAATGTTACATGACCGTGTCATCACAATGCACCATGGCCCTTGTCATCACAATGCTCCATAATTCTTGTCATCACAATATTCCATGACTGTGTAATTAAAATGCTCCAGAATTCTTGTCATCACAATGTTCCATGACCATGTCATCACAATGCTCCATGGCCCTTGTCATCACAATTCTCCAGAATTCTTGTCATCACAATGTTCCATGACCGTGTCATCACAAAGCTCCATGGCCCTTGTCATCACAATGCTCCAGAATTCTTGTCATCACAATGTTCCATGACCGTGTCATCACAATGCTCCATGGCCCTTGTCATCACAATGCTCCAGAAATCTTGTCATCACAATGTTCCATGACCGTGTCATCACAATGCTCCATGGCCCTTGTCATCACAATGCTCCAGAATTCTTGTCATCACAATGTTCCATGACCGTGTCATCACAATGCTCCATAATTCTTCTCATCACAATGTTCCATGACCGTTTCATCACAATGCTCCATAATTCTTGTCATCACAATGTTCCATGACCGTGTCATCACAATGCTATATGACACTGGTCATCACAGATCTCCATGACCTTTGCCACCACAATGCTCTATATAGTTTTTCATGACAATTCTAAATGACCACTTTAATCAATTTGCTTGCTGACCATTTTCATCACATTTCTCTATTGTCATTACAATTCCCCATAACCCCTTTCTTCACAATGCTCCATGATGCCTGTCATCACAATGCTCCAGAATTCTTGTCATCACAAAGTTCCATGACCGTGTCATCACAATGCACCATGGCCCTTGTCATCACAATGCTCCAGAATTCTTGTCATCACAATGTTCCATGACGGTGTCATCACAATGCTCCATAGCCCTTGTCATCACAATGCTCCAGAATTCTTGTCATCACAATGTTCCATGACCGTGTCATCACAATGCTCCATGGCCCTTGTCATCACAATGCTCCAGAATTCTTGTCATCACAATGTTCCATGACCGTGTCATCACAATGCTCCATAATTCTTGTCATCACAATGTTCCATGACCGTGTCATCACAATGCTCCATAATTCTTGTCATCACAATGTTCCATGACCGTGTCACCACAATGCTCCATGGCCCTTTTCATCACAATGCTCCAGAATTCTTGTCATCACAATGTTCCATGACCGTGTCATCACAATGCTCCATGGCCCTTGTCATCACAATTCTCCAGAATTCTTGTCATCACAATGTTCCATGACCGTGTCATCACAATGCTCCATGGCCCTTGTCATCACAATGCTCCAGAATTCTTGTCATCACAATGTTCCATGACCGTGTCACCACAATGCTCCACAATTCTTGTCATCACAATGTTCCATGACCGTGTCATCACAATGCTACATGACACTGGTCATCACAGTTCTCCATGACCTTTGCCATTACAATGCTCTATATAGTTTTTCATGACAATTCTAAATGACCACTTTAATCAATTTGCTTGCTGACCATTTTCATCACATTTCTCTATTGTCATTACAATTCCCCATGACCCCTTTCTTCACAATGCTCCATGATGCCTGTCATCACAATGCTCAATGGCTTTTGTTATCACAATGCTCCAGGACCAGTTTCATCAAAATACTCCATCCCCCTTGTCATCACGGTGCACAATGAAACCTCTCATTACAATGCTCCGTGACACTTGTCATCACAATGCTCCATGGCCCTTGTCATCACAATGCTCTAGAATTCTTGTCATCACCATGTTCCATGACCATGTCATCACAATTCTCCATGGCCCTTCGCATCACAATGCTCCAGAATTCTTGTCATCACAATGTTCCATGACCGTGTCATCACAATATTCCATGGCCCTTTTCATCACAATGCTCCAGATTGCTTGTCATCACAACGTTCCATGACCGTGTCATCACAATGCTCCATGGCCCTTGTCATCACAATGCTCCAGAATTCTTGTCATCATAATGTTCCATGACCGTGTCATCACAATGCGCCATGGCCCTTGTCATCACAATGCTCCATAATTCTTGTCATCACAATGTTCCATGACCGTGTCATCACAATGCTCTATATAGTTTTTCATGACAATTCTAAATGACCACTTTAATCACTTTGCTTGCTGACCATTTTCATCACATTTCTCTATTGTCATTACAATTTCCCATGACCCCCTTCTTCACAATGCTCCATGATGCCTATCATCACAATGCTCAATGGCTTTTGTTATCACAATGCTCCAGGACCAGTTTCATCACAATACTCCATCCCCCTTCTCATCACGGTGCATAATGATAAGTTTCATTACAATGCTCCATGACAAATGTCATCACAATGCTCTAGAATTCTTGTCATCACAATGTTCCATGACCATGTCATCACAATTCTCCATGGCCCTTGTCATCATATTGCTCCAGAATTCTTATCATCACAATGCTCCATGACACTTGTCATCACAATGCTCCATGGCCTTTGTCATCACAATGCTCCAGAATTCTTGTCATCACAATGTTCCATGACCGTGTCATCACAATGCTCCATGGCCCATGTCATCACAATTCTCCAGAATTCTTGTCATCACAATGTTCCATGACCGTGTCATCACAATGCTCCATGGCCCTTGTCATCACAATGCTCCAGAATTCTTGTCATCACAATGTTCCATGACCGTGTCATCACAATGCTCCATGGCCCTTGTCATCACAATGCTCCAGAATTCTTGTCATCACAATGTTCCATGACCGTGTCATCACAATGCTCCATAATTCTTGTCATCACAATGTTCCATGACCGTGTCATCACAATGCTCCATAATTCTTGTCATCACAATGTTCCATGACCGTGTCACCACAATGCTCCATGGCCCTTTTCATCACAATGCTCCAGAATTCTTGTCATCACAATGTTCCATGACCGTGTCATCACAATGCTCCATGGCCCTTGTCATCACAATTCTCCAGAATTCTTGTCATCACAATGTTCCATGACCGTGTCATCACAATGCTCCATGGCCCTTGTCATCACAATGCTCCAGAATTCTTGTCATCACAATGTTCCATGACCGTGTCACCACAATGCTCCACAATTCTTGTCATCACAATGTTCCATGACCGTGTCATCACAATGCTACATGACACTGGTCATCACAGTTCTCCATGACCTTTGCCATTACAATGCTCTATATAGTTTTTCATGACAATTCTAAATGACCACTTTAATCAATTTGCTTGCTGACCATTTTCATCACATTTCTCTATTGTCATTACAATTCCCCATGACCCCTTTCTTCACAATGCTCCATGATGCCTGTCATCACAATGCTCAATGGCTTTTGTTATCACAATGCTCCAGGACCAGTTTCATCAAAATACTCCATCCCCCTTGTCATCACGGTGCACAATGAAACCTCTCATTACAATGCTCCGTGACACTTGTCATCACAATGCTCCATGGCCCTTGTCATCACAATGCTCTAGAATTCTTGTCATCACCATGTTCCATGACCATGTCATCACAATTCTCCATGGCCCTTCGCATCACAATGCTCCAGAATTCTTGTCATCACAATGTTCCATGACCGTGTCATCACAATATTCCATGGCCCTTTTCATCACAATGCTCCAGATTGCTTGTCATCACAACGTTCCATGACCGTGTCATCACAATGCTCCATGGCCCTTGTCATCACAATGCTCCAGAATTCTTGTCATCATAATGTTCCATGACCGTGTCATCACAATGCGCCATGGCCCTTGTCATCACAATGCTCCATAATTCTTGTCATCACAATGTTCCATGACCGTGTCATCACAATGCTCTATATAGTTTTTCATGACAATTCTAAATGACCACTTTAATCACTTTGCTTGCTGACCATTTTCATCACATTTCTCTATTGTCATTACAATTTCCCATGACCCCCTTCTTCACAATGCTCCATGATGCCTATCATCACAATGCTCAATGGCTTTTGTTATCACAATGCTCCAGGACCAGTTTCATCACAATACTCCATCCCCCTTCTCATCACGGTGCATAATGATAAGTTTCATTACAATGCTCCATGACAAATGTCATCACAATGCTCTAGAATTCTTGTCATCACAATGTTCCATGACCATGTCATCACAATTCTCCATGGCCCTTGTCATCATATTGCTCCAGAATTCTTATCATCACAATGCTCCATGACACTTGTCATCACAATGCTCCATGGCCTTTGTCATCACAATGCTCCAGAATTCTTGTCATCACAATGTTCCATGACCGTGTCATCACAATGCTCCATGGCCCATGTCATCACAATTCTCCAGAATTCTTGTCATCACAATGTTCCATGACCGTGTCATCACAATGCTCCATGGCCCTTGTCATCACAATGCTCCAGAATTCTTGTCATCACAATGTTCCATGACCGTGTCATCACAATGCTCTATATAGTTTTCATGACAATTCTAAATGACCACTTTAATCACTTTGCTTGCTGACCATTTTCATCACATTTCTCTATTGTCATTACAATTTCCCATGACCCCCTTCTTCACAATGCTCCATGATGCCTATCATCACAATGCTCAATGGCTTTTGTTATCACAATGCTCCAGGACCAGTTTCATCACAATACTCCATCCCCCTTCTCATCACGGTGCATAATGAAAAGTTTCATTACAATGCTCCATGACAAATGTCATCACAATGCTCTAGAATTCTTGTCATCACAATGTTCCATGACCATGTCATCACAATTCTCCATGGCCCTTGTCATCATATTGCTCCAGAATTCTTATCATCACAATGCTCCATGACACTTGTCATCACAATTCTCCATGGCCTTTGTCATCACAATGCTCCAGAATTCTTGTCATCACAATGTTCCATGACCGTGTCACCACAATGCTCCACAATTCTTGTCATCACAATGTTCCATGACCGTGTCATCACAATGCTACATGACACTGGTCATCACAGTTCTCCATGACCTTTGCCATCACAATGCTCTATATAGTTTTTCATGACAATTCTAAATGACCACTTTAATCAATTTGCTTGCTGACCATTTTCATCACATTTCTCTATTGTCATTACAATTCCCCATGACCCCTTTCTTCACAATGCTCCATGATGCCTGTCATCACAATGCTCAATGGCTTTTGTTATCACAATGCTCCAGGACCAGTTTCATCACAATACTCCATCCCCCTTTTCATCACGGTGCACAATGAAACCTCTCATTACAATGCTCCGTGACACTTGTCATCACAATGCTCCATGGCCCTTGTCATCACAATGCTCTAGAATTCTTGTCATCACCATGTTCCATGACCATGTCATCACAATTCTCCATGGCCCTTCGCATCACAATGCTCCAGAATTCTTGTCATCACAATGTTCCATGACCGTGTCATCACAATGCTCCATGGCCCTTTTCATCACAATGCTCCAGATTGCTTGTCATCACAACGTTCCATGACCGTGTCATCACAATGCACCATGGCCTTTGTCATCACCATGCTCCAGAATTCTTGTCATCACAATGTTCCATGACCGTGTCATCACAATGCGCCATGGCCCTTGTCATCACAATGCTCCATAATTCTTGTCATCACAATGTTCCATGACCGTGTCATCACAATGCTCTATATAGTTTTTCATGACAATTCTAAATGACCACTTTAATCACTTTGCTTGCTGACCATTTTCATCACATTTCTCTATTGTCATTACAATTTCCCATGACCCCCTTCTTCACAATGCTCCATGATGCCTATCATCACAATGCTCAATGGCTTTTGTTATCACAATGCTCCAGGACCAGTTTCATCACAATACTCCATCCCCCTTCTCATCACGGTGCATAAGGAAAAGTTTCATTACAATGCTCCATGACAAATGTCATCACAATGCTCTAGAATTCTTGTCATCACAATGTTCCATGACCATGTCATCACAATTCTCCGTGGCCCTTGTCATCATATTGCTCCAGAATTCTTATCATCACAATGCTCCATGACACTTGTCATCACAATGCTCCATGGCCTTTGTCATCACAATGCTCCAGAATTCTTGTCATCACAATGTTCCATGACCGTGTCATCACAATGCTCCATGGCCCATGTCATCACAATTCTCCAGAATTCTTGTCATCACAATGTTCCATGACCGTGTCATCACAATGCTCCATGGCCCTTGTCATCACAATGCTCCAGAATTCTTGTCATCACAATGTTCCATGACCGTGTCATCACAATGCTCCATAATTCTTTTCATCACAATGTTCCATGATCGTGTCATCACAATGCTCCATAATTCTTGTCATCACAATGTTCCATGACCGTGTCACCACAATGCTCCACAATTCTTGTCATCACAATATTCCATGACCGTGTCATCACAATGCTACATGACACTGGTCATCACAGTTCTCCATGACCTTTGCCATCACAATGCTCTATATAGTTTTTCATGACAATTCTAAATGACCACTTTAATCAATTTGCTTGCTGACCATTTTCATCACATTTCTCTATTGTCATTACAATTCCCCATGACCCCTTTCTTCACAATGCTCCATGATGACTGTCATCACAATGCTCTATGGCTTTTGTTATCACAATGCTCCAGGACCAGTTTCATCACAATACTCCATCCCCCTTGTCATCACGGTGCACAATGAAACCTCTCATTACAATGCTCCGTGACACTTGTCATCACAATGCTCCATGGCCCTTGTCATCACAATGCTCCAGAATTCTTGTCATCACCATGTTCCATGACCATGTCATCACAATTCTCCATGGCCCTTCGCATCACAATGCTCCAGAATTCTTGTCATCACAATGTTCCATGACCGTGTCATCACAATGCTCCATGGCCCTTTTCATCACAATGCTCCAGATTGCTTGTCATCACAAAGTTCCATGACCGTGTCATCACAATGCACCATGGCCTTTGTCATCACCATGCTCCACAATTCTTGTCATCACAATGTTCCATGACCGTGTCATCACAATGCTCCAGAATTCTTGTCATCACCATGTTCCATGACCATGTCATCACAATACTCCTTGGCCCTTCTCATCACAATGCTCCAGAATTCTTGTCATCACAATGTTCCATGACCGTGTCATCACAATGCTCCATTGCCCTTTTCATCACAATGCTCCAGATTGCTTGTCATCACAATGTTACATGACCGTGTCATCACAATGCACCATGGCCCTTGTCATCACAATGCTCCAGAATTCTTGTCATCACAATATTCCATGACCGTGTAATTAAAATGCTCCAGAATTCTTGTCATCACAATGTTCCATGACCATGTCATCACAATGCTCCATGGCCCTTGTCATCACAATTCTCCAGAATTCTTGTCATCACAATGTTCCATGACCGTGTCATCACAAAGCTCCATGGCCCTTGTCATCACAATGCTCCAGAATTCTTGTCATCACAATGTTCCATGACCGTGTCATCACAATGCTCCATGGCCCTTGTCATCACAATGCTCCAGAAATCTTGTCATCACAATGTTCCATGACCGTGTCATCACAATGCTCCATGGCCCTTGTCATCACAATGCTCCAGAATTCTTGTCATCACAATGTTCCATGACCGTGTCATCACAATGCTCCATAATTCTTCTCATCACAATGTTCCATGACCGTTTCATCACAATGCTCCATAATTCTTGTCATCACAATGTTCCATGACCGTGTCATCACAATGCTACATGACACTGGTCATCACAGATCTCCATGACCTTTGCCACCACAATGCTCTATATAGTTTTTCATGACAATTCTAAATGACCACTTTAATCAATTTGCTTGCTGACCATTTTCATCACATTTCTCTATTGTCATTACAATTCCCCATAACCCCTTTCTTCACAATGCTCCATGATGCCTGTCATCACAATGCTCAATGGCTTTTGTTATTACAATGCTCCAGGACCAGTTTCATCACAATACTCCATCCCCCTTGTCATCATGGTGCACAATGAAACCTCTCATTACAATGCTCCGTGACACTTGTCATCACAATGCTCCATGGCCTTTGTCATCACAATTCTCCAGAATTCTTGTCATCACAATGTTCCATGACCGTGTCATCACAATGCTCCATGGCCCTTGTCATCACAATGCTCCAGAATTCTTGTCATCACAATGTTCCATGACCGTGTCATCACAATGCTCCATGGCCCTTGTCATCACAATGCTCCAGAATTCTTGTCATCACAATGTTCCATGACCGTGTCATCACAATGCTTCATGGCCCTTGTCATCACAATGCTCCAGAATTCTTGTCATCACAGAGTTCCATGACCGTGTCATCACAATGCTCCATAATTCTTGTCATCACAATGTTCCATGACCGTGTCATCACAATGCTCCAGAATTCTTGTCATCACAATGTTCCATGACCGTGTCATCACAATGCTCCATGGCCCTTGTCATCACAATGCTCCAGAATTCTTGTCATCACAATGTTCCATGACCGTGTCATCACAATGCTCCATGGCCCTTGTCATCACAATGCTCCAGAATTCTTGTCATCACAATGTTCCATGACCGTGTCATCACAATGCTTCATGGCCCTTGTCATCACAATGCTCCAGAATTCTTGTCATCACAGTGTTCCATGACCGTGTCATCACAATGCTCCATAATTCTTGTCATCACAATGTTCCATGACCGTGTCATCACAATGCTCCAGAATTCTTGTTATCACAATGTTCCATGACCATGTCACCACAATGCTCCATGGCCCTTGTCATCACAATGCTCCAGAATTCTTTTCATCACAATGTTCCATGACCGTGTCATCACAATGCTCCATGGCCCTTGTCATCACAATGCTCCAGATTTCTTGTCATCACAATGTTCCATGACCGTGTCATCACAATGCTCCATAATTCTTGTCATCAAAATGTTCCATGACCGTGTCATCACAATGCTCCAGAATTCTTGTCATCACAATGTTCCATGACCGTGTCATCACAATGCTGCATGGCCCTTGTCATCACAATGCTCCAGCATTCTTGTCATCACAAGTTCCATGACTGTGTCATCACAATGCTCCATGGCCCTGGTCATCACAATGCTTCAGATTGCTTGTCATCACAAAGTTCCATGACTGTGTCATCACAATGCACCTTGGCCCTTGTCATCACAATGCTCCAGAATTCTTGTCATCACAATGTTCCATGACCGTGTCATCACAATGCTCCATGGCCCTTTTCATCCCAATGCTCCAGAATTCTTGTCATCACAATGTTCCATGACCGTGTCATCACAATGCTCCATGGCCCTTGTCATCACAATGCTCCAGAATTCTTGTCATCACAAAGTTCCATGACCGTGTCATCACAATGCACCATGGCCCTTGTCATCACAATGCTCCAGAATTCTTGTCATCACAATGTTCCATGACGGTGTCATCACAATGCTCCATAGCCCTTGTCATCACAATGCTCCAGAATTCTTGTCATCACAATGTTCCATGACCGTGTCATCACAATGCTCCATGGCCCTTGTCATCACAATGCTCCAGAATTCTTGTCATCACAATGTTCCATGACCGTGTCATCACAATGCTCCATAATTCTTGTCATCACAATGTTCCATGACCGTGTCATCACAATGCTCCATAATTCTTGTCATCACAATGTTCCATGACCGTGTCACCACAATGCTCCATGGCCCTTTTCATCACAATGCTCCAGAATTCTTGTCATCACAATGTTCCATGACCGTGTCATCACAATGCTCCATGGCCCTTGTCATCACAATTCTCCAGAATTCTTGTCATCACAATGTTCCATGACCGTGTCATCACAATGCTCCATGGCCCTTGTCATCACAATGCTCCAGAATTCTTGTCATCACAATGTTCCATGACCGTGTCACCACAATGCTCCACAATTCTTGTCATCACAATGTTCCATGACCGTGTCATCACAATGCTACATGACACTGGTCATCACAGTTCTCCATGACCTTTGCCATTACAATGCTCTATATAGTTTTTCATGACAATTCTAAATGACCACTTTAATCAATTTGCTTGCTGACCATTTTCATCACATTTCTCTATTGTCATTACAATTCCCCATGACCCCTTTCTTCACAATGCTCCATGATGCCTGTCATCACAATGCTCAATGGCTTTTGTTATCACAATGCTCCAGGACCAGTTTCATCAAAATACTCCATCCCCCTTGTCATCACGGTGCACAATGAAACCTCTCATTACAATGCTCCGTGACACTTGTCATCACAATGCTCCATGGCCCTTGTCATCACAATGCTCTAGAATTCTTGTCATCACCATGTTCCATGACCATGTCATCACAATTCTCCATGGCCCTTCGCATCACAATGCTCCAGAATTCTTGTCATCACAATGTTCCATGACCGTGTCATCACAATATTCCATGGCCCTTTTCATCACAATGCTCCAGATTGCTTGTCATCACAACGTTCCATGACCGTGTCATCACAATGCTCCATGGCCCTTGTCATCACAATGCTCCAGAATTCTTGTCATCATAATGTTCCATGACCGTGTCATCACAATGCGCCATGGCCCTTGTCATCACAATGCTCCATAATTCTTGTCATCACAATGTTCCATGACCGTGTCATCACAATGCTCTATATAGTTTTTCATGACAATTCTAAATGACCACTTTAATCACTTTGCTTGCTGACCATTTTCATCACATTTCTCTATTGTCATTACAATTTCCCATGACCCCCTTCTTCACAATGCTCCATGATGCCTATCATCACAATGCTCAATGGCTTTTGTTATCACAATGCTCCAGGACCAGTTTCATCACAATACTCCATCCCCCTTCTCATCACGGTGCATAATGAAAAGTTTCATTACAATGCTCCATGACAAATGTCATCACAATGCTCTAGAATTCTTGTCATCACAATGTTCCATGACCATGTCATCACAATTCTCCATGGCCCTTGTCATCATATTGCTCCAGAATTCTTATCATCACAATGCTCCATGACACTTGTCATCACAATGCTCCATGGCCTTTGTCATCACAATGCTCCAGAATTCTTGTCATCACAATGTTCCATGACCGTGTCATCACAATGCTCCATGGCCCATGTCATCACAATTCTCCAGAATTCTTGTCATCACAATGTTCCATGACCGTGTCATCACAATGCTCCATGGCCCTTGTCATCACAATGCTCCAGAATTCTTGTCATCACAATGTTCCATGACCGTGTCATCACAATGCTCTATATAGTTTTCATGACAATTCTAAATGACCACTTTAATCACTTTGCTTGCTGACCATTTTCATCACATTTCTCTATTGTCATTACAATTTCCCATGACCCCCTTCTTCACAATGCTCCATGATGCCTATCATCACAATGCTCAATGGCTTTTGTTATCACAATGCTCCAGGACCAGTTTCATCACAATACTCAATCCCCCTTCTCATCACGGTGCATAATGAAAAGTTTCATTACAATGCTCCATGACAAATGTCATCACAATGCTCTAGAATTCTTGTCATCACAATGTTCCATGACCATGTCATCACAATTCTCCATGGCCCTTGTCATCATATTGCTCCAGAATTCTTATCATCACAATGCTCCATGACACTTGTCATCACAATTCTCCATGGCCTTTGTCATCACAATGCTCCAGAATTCTTGTCATCACAATGTTCCATGACCGTGTCACCACAATGCTCCACAATTCTTGTCATCACAATGTTCCATGACCGTGTCATCACAATGCTACATGACACTGGTCATCACAGTTCTCCATGACCTTTGCCATCACAATGCTCTATATAGTTTTTCATGACAATTCTAAATGACCACTTTAATCAATTTGCTTGCTGACCATTTTCATCACATTTCTCTATTGTCATTACAATTCCCCATGACCCCTTTCTTCACAATGCTCCATGATGCCTGTCATCACAATGCTCAATGGCTTTTGTTATCACAATGCTCCAGGACCAGTTTCATCAAAATACTCCATCCCCCTTGTCATCACGGTGCACAATGAAACCTCTCATTACAATGCTCCGTGACACTTGTCATCACAATGCTCCATGGCCCTTGTCATCACAATGCTCTAGAATTCTTGTCATCACCATGTTCCATGACCATGTCATCACAATTCTCCATGGCCCTTCGCATCACAATGCTCCAGAATTCTTGTCATCACAATGTTCCATGACCGTGTCATCACAATATTCCATGGCCCTTTTCATCACAATGCTCCAGATTGCTTGTCATCACAACGTTCCATGACCGTGTCATCACAATGCACCATGGCCTTTGTCATCACCATGCTCCAGAATGCTTGTCATCACAATGTTCCATGACCGTGTCATGACAATGCTCCATGGCCCTTGTCATCACAATGCTCCAGAATTCTTGTCATCATAATGTTCCATGACCGTGTCATCACAATGCGCCATGGCCCTTGTCATCACAATGCTCCATAATTCTTGTCATCACAATGTTCCATGACCGTGTCATCACAATGCTCTATATAGTTTTTCATGACAATTCTAAATGACCACTTTAATCACTTTGCTTGCTGACCATTTTCATCACATTTCTCTATTGTCATTACAATTTCCCATGACCCCCTTCTTCACAATGCTCCATGATGCCTATCATCACAATGCTCAATGGCTTTTGTTATCACAATGCTCCAGGACCAGTTTCATCACAATACTCCATCCCCCTTCTCATCACGGTGCATAATGAAAAGTTTCATTACAATGCTCCATGACAAATGTCATCACAATGCTCTAGAATTCTTGTCATCACAATGTTCCATGACCATGTCATCACAATTCTCCATGGCCCTTGTCATCATATTGCTCCAGAATTCTTATCATCACAATGCTCCATGACACTTGTCATCACAATGCTCCATGGCCTTTGTCATCACAATGCTCCAGAATTCTTGTCATCACAATGTTCCATGACCGTGTCATCACAATGCTCCATGGCCCATGTCATCACAATTCTCCAGAATTCTTGTCATCACAATGTTCCATGACCGTGTCATCACAATGCTCCATGGCCCTTGTCATCACAATGCTCCAGAATTCTTGTCATCACAATGTTCCATGACCGTGTCATCACAATGCTCTATATAGTTTTCATGACAATTCTAAATGACCACTTTAATCACTTTGCTTGCTGACCATTTTCATCACATTTCTCTATTGTCATTACAATTTCCCATGACCCCCTTCTTCACAATGCTCCATGATGCCTATCATCACAATGCTCAATGGCTTTTGTTATCACAATGCTCCAGGACCAGTTTCATCACAATACTCAATCCCCCTTCTCATCACGGTGCATAATGAAAAGTTTCATTACAATGCTCCATGACAAATGTCATCACAATGCTCTAGAATTCTTGTCATCACAATGTTCCATGACCATGTCATCACAATTCTCCATGGCCCTTGTCATCATATTGCTCCAGAATTCTTATCATCACAATGCTCCATGACACTTGTCATCACAATGCTCCATGGCCTTTGTCATCACAATGCTCCAGAATTCTTGTCATCACAATGTTCCATGACCGTGTCATCACAATGCTACATGGCCCTTGTCATCACAATGCTCCAGAATTCTTGTCATCACAATGTTCCATGACTGTGTCATCACAATGCTCCATGGCCCTTGTCATCACAATGCTCCAGAATTCTTGTCATCACAATGTTCCATGACCGTGTCATCACAATGCTCCATAATTCTTGTCATCACAATGTTCCATGACCGTTTCATCACAATGCTCCATAATTCTTGTCATCACAATGTTCCATGACCGTGTCATCACAATGCTACATGACACTGGTCATCACAGATCTCCATGACCTTTGCCATCACAATGCTCTATATAGTTTTTCATGACAATTCTAAATGACCACTTTAATCAATTTGCTTGCTGACCATTTTCATCACATTTCTCTATTGTCATTACAATTCCCCATAACCCCTTTCTTCACAATGCTCCATGATGCCTGTCATCACAATGCTCAATGGCTTTTGTTATTACAATGCTCCAGGACCAGTTTCATCACAATACTCCATCCCCCTTGTCATCATGGTGCACAATGAAACCTCTCATTACAATGCTCCGTGACACTTGTCATCACAATGCACCATGGGCTTTGTCATCACCATGCTCCAGAATTCTTGTCATCACAATGTTCCATGACAGTGTCATCACAATGCTCCAGAATTCTTGTCATCACCATGTTCCATGACAATGTCATCACAATTCTCCATGGCCCTTCTCATCACAATGCTCCAGAATTCTTGTCATCACAATGTTCCATGACCGTGTCATCACAATGCTCCATGGCCCTTTTCATCACAATGCTCCAGATTGCTTGTCATCACAATGTTCCATGACCGTGTCATCACAATGCACCATGGCCCTTGTCATCACAATGCTCCATAATTCTTGTCATCACAATGTTCCATGACCGTGTCATTAAAATGCTCCAGAATTCTTGTCATCACAATGTTCCATGACCATGTCATCACAATGCTCCATGGCCTTTGTCATCACAATTCTCCAGAATTCTTGTCATCACAATTTTCCATGACCGTGTCATCACAATGCTAAATGGCCCTTGTCATCACAATGCTCCAGAATTCTTGTCATCACAATGTTCCATGACCATGTCATCACAATGCTCCATGGCCCTTGTCATCACAATGCTCCAGAATTCTTGTCATCACAATGTTCCATGACCGTGTCATCACAATGCTTCATGGCCCTTGTCATCACAATGCTCCAGAATTCTTGTCATCACAGTGTTCCATGACCGTGTCATCACAATGCTCCATAATTCTTGTCATCACAATGTTCCATGACCGTGTCATCACAATGCTCCAGAATTCTTGTCATCACAATTTTCCATGACCATGTCACCACAATGCTCCATGGCCCTTTTCATCCCAATGCTCCAGAATTCTTGTCATCACAATGTTCCATGACCGTGTCATCACAATGCTCCATGGCCCTTGTCATCACAATGCTCCAGAATTCTTGTCATCACAAAGTTCCATGACCGTGTCATCACAATGCACCATGGCCCTTGTCATCACAATGCTCCAGAATTCTTGTCATCACAATGTTCCATGACCCTGTCATCACAATGCTCCATAGCCCTTGTCATCACAATGCTCCAGAATTCTTGTCATCACAATGTTCCATGACCGTGTCATCACAATGCTCCATGGCCCTTGTCATCACAATGCTCCAGAATTCTTGTCATCACAATGTTCCATGACCGTGTCATCACAATGCTCCATAATTCTTGTCATCACAATGTTCCATGACCGTGTCATCACAATGCTCCATAATTCTTGTCATCACAATGTTCCATGACCATGTCACCACAATGCTCCATGGCCCTTTTCATCACAATGCTCCAGAATTCTTGTCATCACAATGTTCCATGACCGTGTCATCACAATGCTCCATGGCCCTTGTCATCACAATTCTCCAGAATTCTTGTCATCACAATGTTCCATGACCGTGTCATCACAATGCTCCATGGCCCTTGTCATCACAATGCTCCAGAATTCTTGTCATCACAAAGTTCCATGACCGTGTCACCACAATGCTCCACAATTCTTGTCATCACAATGTTCCATGACCGTGTCATCACAATGCTACATGACACTGGTCATCACAGTTCTCCATGACCTTTGCCATTACAATGCTCTATATAGTTTTTCATGACAATTCTAAATGACCACTTTAATCAATTTGCTTGCTGACCATTTTCATCACATTTCTCTATTGTCATTACAATTCCCCATGACCCCTTTCTTCACAATGCTCCATGATGCCTGTCATCACAATGCTCAATGGCTTTTGTTATCACAATGCTCCAGGACCAGTTTCATCAAAATACTCCATCCCCCTTGTCATCACGGTGCACAATGAAACCTCTCATTACAATGCTCCGTGACACTTGTCATCACAATGCTCCATGGCCCTTGTCATCACAATGCTCTAGAATTCTTGTCATCACCATGTTCCATGACCATGTCATCACAATTCTCCATGGCCCTTCGCATCACAATGCTCCAGAATTCTTGTCATCACAATGTTCCATGACCGTGTCATCACAATATTCCATGGCCCTTGTCATCACAATGCTCTAGAATTCTTGTCATCACAATGTTCCATGACCGTGTCATCACAATGCTCCATGGCCCTTGTCATCACAATGCTCCAGAATTCTTGTCATCACAATGTTCCATGACCGTGTCATCACAATGCTCCATGGCCCTTGTCATCACAATGCTCCAGAATTCTTGTCATCACAATGTTCCATGACCGTGTCATTAAAATGCTCCAGAATTCTTGTCATCACAATGTTCCATGACCGTGTCATCACAATGCTCCATGGCCCTTGTCATCACAATGCTCCAGAATTCTTGTCATCACAATGTTCCATGACCGTGTCATCACAATGCACCATGGCCCTTGTCATCACAATGCTCCATAATTCTTGTCATCACAATGTTCCATGACCGTGTCATTAAAATGCTCCAGAATTCTTGTCATCACAATGTTCCATGACCGTGTCATCACAATGCTCCATGGCCCTTGTCATCACAATGCTCCAGATTGCTTGTCATCACAATGTTCCATGACCGTGTCATCACAATGCACCATGGCCCTTGTCATCACAATGCTCCATAATTCTTGTCATCACAATGTTCCATGACCGTGTCATTAAAATGCTCCAGAATTCTTGTCATCACAATGTTCCATGACCGTGTCATCACAATGCTCCATGGCCCTTGTCATCACCATGCTCCAGAATTCTTGTCATCACAATGTTCCATGACCGTGTCATCACAATGCGCCATGGCCCTTGTCATCACAATGCTCCATAATTCTTGTCATCACAATGTTCCATGACCGTGTCATCACAATGCTCTATATAGTTTTTCATGACAATTCTAAATGACCACTTTAATCACTTTGCTTGCTGACCATTTTCATCACATTTCTCTATTGTCATTACAATTTCCCATGACCCCCTTCTTCACAATGCTCCATGATGCCTATCATCACAATGCTCAATGGCTTTTGTTATCACAATGCTCCAGGACCAGTTTCATCACAATACTCCATCCCCCTTCTCATCACGGTGCATAATGAAAAGTTTCATTACAATGCTCCATGACAAATGTCATCACAATGCTCTAGAATTCTTGTCATCCCAATGTTCCATGACCATGTCATCACAATTCTCCATGGCCCTTGTCATCATATTGCTCCAGAATTCTTATCATCACAATGCTCCATGACACTTGTCATCACAACGCTCCATGGCCTTTGTCATCACAATGCTCCAGAATTCTTGTCATCACAATGTTCCATGACCGTGTCATCACAATGCTCCATGGCCCATGTCATCACAATTCTCCAGAATTCTTGTCATCACAATGTTCCATGACCGTGTCATTACAATGCTCCATGGCCCTTGTCATCACAATGCTCCAGAATTCTTGTCATCACAATGTTCCATGACCGTGTCATCACAATGCTCCATAATTCTTGTCATCACAATGTTCCATTATCGTGTCATCACAATGCTCCATAATTCTTGTCATCACAATGTTCCATGACCGTGTCACCACAATGCTCCACAATGCTTGTCATCACAATGTTCCATGACCGTGTCATCACAATGCTACATGACACTGGTCATCACAGTTCTCCATGACCTTTGCCATCACAATGCTCTATATAGTTTTTCATGACAATTCTAAATGACCACTTTAATCAATTTGCTTGCTGACCATTTTCATCACATTTCTCTATTGTCATTACAATTCCCCATGACCCCTTTCTTCACAATGCGCCATGATGCCTGTCATCACAATGCTCAATGGCGTTTGTTATCACAATGCTCCAGGACCAGTTTCATCACAATACTCCATCCCCCTTGTCATCACGGTGCACAATGAAACCTCTCATTACAATGCTCCGTGACACTTGTCATCACAATTCTCCATGGCCCTTGTCATCACAATGCTCCAGAATTCTTGTCATCACCATGTTCCATGACCATGTCATCACAATTCTGCATGGCCCTTCACATCACAATGCTCCAGAATTCTTGTCATCACAATGTTCCATGACCGTGTCATCACAATGCTCCATGGCCCTTTTCATCACAATGCTCCAGATTGCTTGTGATCACAAAGTTCCATGACCGTGTCATCACAATGCACCATGGCCTTTGTCATCACCATGCTCCAGAATTCTTGTCATCACAATGTTCCATGACAGTGTCATCACAATGCTCCATGGCCCTTGTCATCACAATGCTCCAGAATTCTTGTCACCACAATGTTCCATGACCGTGTCATCACAATGCTCCATGGCCCTTTTCATCACAATGCTCCAGAATTCTTGTCATCACCATGTTCCATGACCGTTTCATCACAGTGCTCCATGGCCCTTGTCATCACAATGCTCCAGAATTCTTGTCATCACAATGTTCCATGACCGTGTCATCACAATGCTCCATGGCCCTTTTCATCACAATGCTCCAGATTGCTTGTCATCACAATGTTCCATGACCGTGTCTTCACAATGCACCATGGCCCTTGTCATCACAATGCTCCATAATTCTTGTCATCAAAATGTTCCATGACCGTGTCATTAAAATGCTCCAGAATTCTTGTCATCACAATGTTCCATGACCATGTCATCACAATGCTCCATGGCCCTTGTCATCACAATTCTCCAGAATTCTTGTCATCACAATGTTCCATGACCGTGTCATCACAATGCTCCATGGCCTTTGTCATCACAATGCTCCAGAATTCTTGTCATCACAATGTTCCATGACCGTGTCATCACAATGCTCCATGGCCCTTGTCATCACAATGCTCCAGAATTCTTGTCATCACAATGTTCCATGACCGTGTCATCACAATGATACATGACACTGGTCATCACAGTTCTCCATGACCTTTGCCATCACAATGCTCTATATAGTTTTTCATGACAATTCTAAATGACCACTTTAATCAATTTGCTTGCTGACCATTTTCATCACATTTCTCTATTGTCATTACAATTCCCCATGACCCCTTTCTTCACAATGCTCCATGATGACTGTCATCACAATGCTCTATGGCTTTTGTTATCACAATGCTCCAGGACCAGTTTCATCACAATACTCCATCCCCCTTGTCATCACGGTGCACAATGAAACCTCTCATTACAGTGCTCCGTGACACTTGTCATCACAATGCTCCATGGCCCTTGTCATCACAATGCTCCAGAATTCTTGTCATCACCATGTTCCATGACCATGTCATCACAATTCTCCATGGCCCTTCGCATCACAATGCTCCAGAATTCTTGTCATCACAATGTTCCATGATCGTGTCATCACAATGCTCCATGGCCCTTTTCATCACAATGCTCCAGATTGCTTGTCATCACAAAGTTCCATGACCGTGTCATCACAATGCACCATGGCCTTTGTCATCACCATGCTCCATAATTCTTGTCATCACAATGTTCCATGACCGTGTCATCACAATGCTCTATATAGTTTTTCATGACAATTCTAAATGACCACTTTAATCACTTTGCTTGCTGACCATTTTCATCACATTTCTCTATTGTCATTACAATTTCCCATGACCCCCTTCTTCACAATGCTCCATGATGCCTATCATCACAATGCTCAATGGCTTTTGTTATCACAATGCTCCAGGACCAGTTTCATCACAATACTCAATCCCCCTTCTCATCACGGTGCATAATGAAAAGTTTCATTACAATGCTCCATGACAAATGTCATCACAATGCTCTAGAATTCTTGTCATCACAATGTTCCATGACAATGTCATCACAATTCTCCATGGCCCTTTTCATCATATTGCTCCAGAATTCTTATCATCACAATGCTCCATGACACTTGTCATCACAATGCTCCATGGCCTTTGTCATCACAATGCTCCAGAATTCTTGTCATCACAATGTTCCATGACCGTGTCATCACAATGCTACATGGCCCTTGTCATCACAATTCTCCAGAATTCTTGTCATCACAATGTTCCATGACTGTGTCATCACAATGCTCCATGGCCCTTGTCATCACAATGCTCCAGAATTCTTGTCATCACAATGTTCCATGACCGTGTCATCACAATGCTCCATAATTCTTGTCATCACAATGTTCCATGACCGTTTCATCACAATGCTCCATAATTCTTGTCATCACAATGTTCCATGACCGTGTCATCACAATGCTACATGACACTGGTCATCACAGATCTCCATGACCTTTGCCATCACAATGCTCTATATAGTTTTTCATGACAATTCTAAATGACCACTTTAATCAATTTGCTTGCTGACCATTTTCATCACATTTCTCTATTGTCATTACAATTCCCCATACACCCTTTCTTCACAATGCTCCATGATGCCTGTCATCACAATGCTCAATGGCTTTTGTTATTACAATGCTCCAGGACCAGTTTCATCACAATACTCCATCCCCCTTGTCATCATGGTGCACAATGAAACCTCTCATTACAATGCTCCGTGACACTTGTCATCACAATGCACCATGGGCTTTGTCATCACCATGCTCCAGAATTCTTGTCATCACCATGTTCCATGACAATGTCATCACAATTCTCCATGGCCCTTCTCATCACAATGCTCCAGAATTCTTGTCATCACAATGTTCCATGACCGTGTCATCACAATTCTCCATGGCCCTTTTCATCACAATGCTCCAGATTGCTTGTCATCACAATGTTCCATGACCGTGTCATCACAATGCACCATGGCCCTTGTCATCACAATGCTCCATAATTCTTGTCATCACAATGTTCCATGACCGTGTCATTAAAATGCTCCAGAATTCTTGTCATCACAATGTTCCATGACCATGTCATCACAATGCTCCATGGCCTTTGTCATCACAATTCTCCAGAATTCTTGTCATCACAATTTTCCATGACCGTGTCATCACAATGCTCCATGGCCCTTGTCATCACAATGCTCCAGAATTCTTGTCATCACAATGTTCCATGACCGTGTCATCACAATGCTCCATGGCCCTTGTCATCACAATGCTCCAGAATTCTTGTCATCACAATGTTCCATGACCGTGTCATCACAATGCTTCATGGCCCTTGTCATCACAATGCTCCAGAATTCTTGTCATCACAGTGTTCCATGACCGTGTCATCACAATGCTCCATAATTCTTGTCATCACAATGTTCCATGACCGTGTCATCACAATGCTCCAGAATTCTTGTCATCACAATGTTCCATGACCATGTCACCACAATGCTCCATGGCCCTTGTCATCACAATGCTCCAGAATTCTTGTCATCACAATGTTCCATGACCGTGTCATCACAATGCTCCATGGCCCTTGTCATCACAATGCTCCAGAATTCTTTTCATCACAATGTTCCATGACCGTGTCATCACAATGCTCCATGGCCCTTGTCATCACAATGCTCCAGATTTCTTGTCATCACAATGTTCCATGACCGTGTCATCACAATGCTCCATAATTCTTGTCATCAAAATGTTCCATGACCGTGTCATCACAATGCTCCAGAATTCTTGTCATCACAATGTTCCATGACCGTGTCATCACAATGCTGCATGGCCCTTGTCATCACAATGCTCCAGCATTCTTGTCATCACAAGTTCCATGACTGTGTCATCACAATGCTCCATGGCCCTGGTCATCACAATGCTTCAGATTGCTTGTCATCACAAAGTTCCATGACTGTGTCATCACAATGCACCTTGGCCCTTGTCATCACAATGCTCCAGAATTCTTGTCATCACAATGTTCCATGACCGTGTCATCACAATGCTCCATGGCCCTTTTCATCCCAATGCTCCAGAATTCTTGTCATCACAATGTTCCATGACCGTGTCATCACAATGCTCCATGGCCCTTGTCATCACAATGCTCCAGAATTCTTGTCATCACAAAGTTCCATGACCGTGTCATCACAATGCACCATGGCCCTTGTCATCACAATGCTCCAGAATTCTTGTCATCACAATGTTCCATGACCGTGTCATCACAATGCTCCATAATTCTTGTCATCACAATGTTCCATGACCGTGTCATCACAATGCTCCATAATTCTTGTCATCACAATGTTCCATGACCGTGTCACCACAATGCTCCATGGCCCTTTTCATCACAATGCTCCAGAATTCTTGTCATCACAATGTTCCATGACCGTGTCATCACAATGTTCCATGGCCCTTGTCATCACAATTCTCCAGAATTCTTGTCATCACAATGTTCCATGACCGTGTCATCACAATGCTCCATGGACCTTGTCATCACAATGCTCCAGAATTCTTGTCATCACAATGTTCCATGACCGTGTCACCACAATGCTCCACAATTCTTGTCATCACAATGTTCCATGACCGTGTCATCACAATGCTACATGACACTGGTCATCACAGTTCTCCATGACCTTTGCCATCACAATGCTCTATATAGTTTTTCATGACAATTCTAAATGACCACTTTAATCAATTTGCTTGCTGACCATTTTCATCACATTTCTCTATTGTCATTACAATTCCCCATGACCCCTTTCTTCACAATGCTCCATGATGCCTGTCATCACAATGCTCAATGGCTTTTGTTATCACAATGCTCCAGGACCAGTTTCATCACAATACTCCATCCCCCTTGTCATCACGGTGCACAATGAAACCTCTCATTACAATGCTCCGTGACACTTGTCATCACAATGCTCCATGGCCCTTGTCATCACAATGCTCCAGAATTCTTGTCATCACCATGTTCCATGACCGTGTCATCACAATGCTCCATGGCCCTTTTCATCACAATGCTCCAGATTGCTTGTCATCACAACGTTCCATGACCGTGTCATCACAATGCACCATGGCCTTTGTCATCACCATGCTCCAGAATTCTTGTCATCACAATGTTCCATGACCGTGTCATCACAATGCTCCATGGCCCTTGTCATCACAATGCTCCAGAATTCTTGTCATCATAATGTTCCATGACCGTGTCATCACAATGCGCCATGGCCCTTGTCATCACAATGCTCCATAATTCTTGTCATCACAATGTTCCATGACCGTGTCATCACAATGCTCTATATAGTTTTTCATGACAATTCTAAATGACCACTTTAATCACTTTGCTTGCTGACCATTTTCATCACATTTCTCTATTGTCATTACAATTTCCCATGACCCCCTTCTTCACAATGCTCCATGATGCCTATCATCACAATGCTCAATGGCTTTTGTTATCACAATGCTCCAGGACCAGTTTCATCACAATACTCCATCCCCCTTCTCATCACGGTGCATAATGAAAAGTTTCATTACAATGCTCCATGACAAATGTCATCACAATGCTCTAGAATTCTTGTCATCACAATGTTCCATGACCATGTCATCACAATTCTCCATGGCCCTTGTCATCATATTGCTCCAGAATTCTTATCATCACAATGCTCCATGACACTTGTCATCACAATGCTCCATGGCCTTTGTCATCACAATGCTCCAGAATTCTTGTCATCACAATGTTCCATGACCGTGTCATCACAATGCTCCATGGCCCATGTCATCACAATTCTCCAGAATTCTTGTCATCACAATGTTCCATGACCGTGTCATCACAATGCTCCATGGCCCTTGTCATCACAATGCTCCAGAATTCTTGTCATCACAATGTTCCATGACCGTGTCATCACAATGCTCTATATAGTTTTCATGACAATTCTAAATGACCACTTTAATCACTTTGCTTGCTGACCATTTTCATCACATTTCTCTATTGTCATTACAATTTCCCATGACCCCCTTCTTCACAATGCTCCATGATGCCTATCATCACAATGCTCAATGGCTTTTGTTATCACAATGCTCCAGGACCAGTTTCATCACAATACTCAATCCCCCTTCTCATCACGGTGCATAATGAAAAGTTTCATTACAATGCTCCATGACAAATGTCATCACAATGCTCTAGAATTCTTGTCATCACAATGTTCCATGACCATGTCATCACAATTCTCCATGGCCCTTGTCATCATATTGCTCCAGAATTCTTATCATCACAATGCTCCATGACACTTGTCGTCACAATGCTCCATGGCCTTTGTCATCACAATGCTCCAGAATTCTTGTCATCACAATGTTCCATGACCGTGTCATCACAATGCTACATGGCCCTTGTCATCACAATGCTCCAGAATTCTTGTCATCACAATGTTCCATGACTGTGTCATCACAATGCTCCATGGCCCTTGTCATCACAATGCTCCAGAATTCTTGTCATCACAATGTTCCATGACCGTGTCATCACAATGCTCCATAATTCTTGTCATCACAATGTTCCATGACCGTTTCATCACAATGCTCCATAATTCTTGTCATCACAATGTTCCATGACCGTGTCATCACAATGCTACATGACACTGGTCATCACAGATCTCCATGACCTTTGCCATCACAATGCTCTATATAGTTTTTCATGACAATTCTAAATGACCACTTTAATCAATTTGCTTGCTGACCATTTTCATCACATTTCTCTATTGTCATTACAATTCCCCATAACCCCTTTCTTCACAATGCTCCATGATGCCTGTCATCACAATGCTCAATGGCTTTTGTTATTACAATGCTCCAGGACCAGTTTCATCACAATACTCCATCCCCCTTGTCATCATGGTGCACAATGAAACCTCTCATTACAATGCTCCGTGACACTTGTCATCACAATGCACCATGGGCTTTGTCATCACCATGCTCCAGAATTCTTGTCATCACAATGTTCCATGACAGTGTCATCACAATGCTCCAGAATTCTTGTCATCACCATGTTCCATGACAATGTCATCACAATTCTCCATGGCCCTTCTCATCACAATGCTCCAGAATTCTTGTCATCACAATGTTCCATGACCGTGTCATCACAATGCTCCATGGCCCTTTTCATCACAATGCTCCAGATTGCTTGTCATCACAATGTTCCATGACCGTGTCATCACAATGCACCATGGCCCTTGTCATCACAATGCTCCATAATTCTTGTCATCACAATGTTCCATGACCGTGTCATTAAAATGCTCCAGAATTCTTGTCATCACAATGTTCCATGACCATGTCATCACAATGCTCCATGGCCTTTGTCATCACAATTCTCCAGAATTCTTGTCATCACAATTTTCCATGACCGTGTCATCACAATGCTCCATGGCCCTTGTCATCACAATGCTCCAGAATTCTTGTCATCACAATGTTCCATGACCATGTCATCACAATGCTCCATGGCCCTTGTCATCACAATGCTCCAGAATTCTTGTCATCACAATGTTCCATGACCGTGTCATCACAATGCTTCATGGCCCTTGTCATCACAATGCTCCAGAATTCTTGTCATCACAGTGTTCCATGAACGTGTCATCACAATGCTCCATAATTCTTGTCATCACAATGTTCCATGACCGTGTCATCACAATGCTCCAGAATTCTTGTCATCACAATGTTCCATGACCATGTCACCACAATGCTCCATGGCCCTTGTCATCACAATGCTCCAGAATTCTTGTCATCACAATGTTACATGACCGTGTCATCACAATGCTCCATGGCCCTTGTCATCACAATGCTCCAGAATTCTTTTCATCACAATGTTCCATGACCGTGTCATCACAATGCTCCATGGCCCTTGTCATCACAATGCTCCAGATTTCTTGTCATCACAATGTTCCATGACCGTGTCATCACAATGCTCCATAATTCTTGTCATCAAAATGTTCCATGACCGTGTCATCACAATGCTCCAGAATTCTTCTCATCACAATGTTCCATGACCGTGTCATCACAATGCTGCATGGCCCTTGTCATCACAATGCTCCAGCATTCTTGTCATCACAAGTTCCATGACTGTGTCATCACAATGCTCCATGGCCCTGGTCATCACAATGCTTCAGATTGCTTGTCATCACAAAGTTCCATGACTGTGTCATCACAATGCACCTTGGCCCTTGTCATCACAATGCTCCAGAATTCTTGTCATCACAATGTTCCATGACCGTGTCATCACAATGCTCCATGGCCCTTTTCATCCCAATGCTCCAGAATTCTTGTCATCACAATGTTCCATGACCGTGTCATCACAATGCTCCATGGCCCTTGTCATCACAATGCTCCAGAATTCTTGTCATCACAAAGTTCCATGACCGTGTCATCACAATGCACCATGGCCCTTGTCATCACAATGCTCCAGAATTCTTGTCATCACAATGTTCCATGACCCTGTCATCACAATGCTCCATAGCCCTTGTCATCACAATGCTCCAGAATTCTTGTCATCACAATGTTCCATGACCGTGTCATCACAATGCTCCATGGCCCTTGTCATCAGAATGCTCCAGAATTCTTGTCATCACAATGTTCCATGACCGTGTCATTAAAATGCTCCAGAATTCTTGTCATCACAATGTTCCATGACCATGTCATCACAATTCTCCATGGCCCTTGTCATCACAATTCTCCAGAATTATTGTCATCACAATGTTCCATGACCGTGTCATCACAATGCTCCAGAATTCTTGTCATCACAATGTTCCATGACCGTGTCATCACAATGCTCCATGGCCCTTGTCATCACAATTCTCCAGAATTCTTGTCATCACAATGTTCCATGACCGTGTCATCACAATGCTCCATGGCCCTTGTCATCACAATGCTCCAGAATTCTTGTCATCACAATGTTCCATGACCGTGTCACCACAATGCTCCACAATTCTTGTCATCACAATGTTCCATGACCGTGTCATCACAATGCTACATGACACTGGTCATCACAGTTCTCCATGACCTTTGCCATCACAATGCTCTATATAGTTTTTCATGACAATTCTAAATGACCACTTTAATCAATTTGCTTGCTGACCATTTTCATCACATTTCTCTATTGTCATTACAATTCCCCATGACCCCTTTCTTCACAATGCTCCATGATGCCTGTCATCACAATGCTCAATGGCTTTTGTTATCACAATGCTCCAGGACCAGTTTCATCACAATACTCCATCCCCCTTGTCATCACGGTGCACAATGAAACCTCTCATTACAATGCTCCGTGACACTTGTCATCACAATGCTCCATGGCCCTTGTCATCACAATGCTCCAGAATTCTTGTCATCACCATGTTCCATGACCGTGTCATCACAATGCTCCATGGCCCTTTTCATCACAATGCTCCAGATTGCTTGTCATCACAACGTTCCATGACCGTGTCATCACAATGCACCATGGCCTTTGTCATCACCATGCTCCAGAATTCTTGTCATCACAATGTTCCATGACCGTGTCATCACAATGCTCCATGGCCCTTGTCATCACAATGCTCCAGAATTCTTGTCATCATAATGTTCCATGACCGTGTCATCACAATGCGCCATGGCCCTTGTCATCACAATGCTCCATAATTCTTGTCATCACAATGTTCCATGACCGTGTCATCACAATGCTCTATATAGTTTTTCATGACAATTCTAAATGACCACTTTAATCACTTTGCTTGCTGACCATTTTCATCACATTTCTCTATTGTCATTACAATTTCCCATGACCCCCTTCTTCACAATGCTCCATGATGCCTATCATCACAATGCTCAATGGCTTTTGTTATCACAATGCTCCAGGACCAGTTTCATCACAATACTCCATCCCCCTTCTCATCACGGTGCATAATGAAAAGTTTCATTACAATGCTCCATGACAAATGTCATCACAATGCTCTAGAATTCTTGTCATCACAATGTTCCATGACCATGTCATCACAATTCTCCATGGCCCTTGTCATCATATTGCTCCAGAATTCTTATCATCACAATGCTCCATGACACTTGTCATCACAATGCTCCATGGCCTTTGTCATCACAATGCTCCAGAATTCTTGTCATCACAATGTTCCATGACCGTGTCATCACAATGCTCCATGGCCCATGTCATCACAATTCTCCAGAATTCTTGTCATCACAATGTTCCATGACCGTGTCATCACAATGCTCCATGGCCCTTGTCATCACAATGCTCCAGAATTCTTGTCATCACAATGTTCCATGACCGTGTCATCACAATGCTCTATATAGTTTTCATGACAATTCTAAATGACCACTTTAATCACTTTGCTTGCTGACCATTTTCATCACATTTCTCTATTGTCATTACAATTTCCCATGACCCCCTTCTTCACAATGCTCCATGATGCCTATCATCACAATGCTCAATGGCTTTTGTTATCACAATGCTCCAGGACCAGTTTCATCACAATACTCAATCCCCCTTCTCATCACGGTGCATAATGAAAAGTTTCATTACAATGCTCCATGACAAATGTCATCACAATGCTCTAGAATTCTTGTCATCACAATGTTCCATGACCATGTCATCACAATTCTCCATGGCCCTTGTCATCATATTGCTCCAGAATTCTTATCATCACAATGCTCCATGACACTTGTCGTCACAATGCTCCATGGCCTTTGTCATCACAATGCTCCAGAATTCTTGTCATCACAATGTTCCATGACCGTGTCATCACAATGCTACATGGCCCTTGTCATCACAATGCTCCAGAATTCTTGTCATCACAATGTTCCATGACTGTGTCATCACAATGCTCCATGGCCCTTGTCATCACAATGCTCCAGAATTCTTGTCATCACAATGTTCCATGACCGTGTCATCACAATGCTCCATAATTCTTGTCATCACAATGTTCCATGACCGTTTCATCACAATGCTCCATAATTCTTGTCATCACAATGTTCCATGACCGTGTCATCACAATGCTACATGACACTGGTCATCACAGATCTCCATGACCTTTGCCATCACAATGCTCTATATAGTTTTTCATGACAATTCTAAATGACCACTTTAATCAATTTGCTTGCTGACCATTTTCATCACATTTCTCTATTGTCATTACAATTCCCCATAACCCCTTTCTTCACAATGCTCCATGATGCCTGTCATCACAATGCTCAATGGCTTTTGTTATTACAATGCTCCAGGACCAGTTTCATCACAATACTCCATCCCCCTTGTCATCATGGTGCACAATGAAACCTCTCATTACAATGCTCCGTGACACTTGTCATCACAATGCACCATGGGCTTTGTCATCACCATGCTCCAGAATTCTTGTCATCACAATGTTCCATGACAGTGTCATCACAATGCTCCAGAATTCTTGTCATCACCATGTTCCATGACAATGTCATCACAATTCTCCATGGCCCTTCTCATCACAATGCTCCAGAATTCTTGTCATCACAATGTTCCATGACCGTGTCATCACAATGCTCCATGGCCCTTTTCATCACAATGCTCCAGATTGCTTGTCATCACAATGTTCCATGACCGTGTCATCACAATGCACCATGGCCCTTGTCATCACAATGCTCCATAATTCTTGTCATCACAATGTTCCATGACCGTGTCATTAAAATGCTCCAGAATTCTTGTCATCACAATGTTCCATGACCATGTCATCACAATGCTCCATGGCCTTTGTCATCACAATTCTCCAGAATTCTTGTCATCACAATTTTCCATGACCGTGTCATCACAATGCTCCATGGCCCTTGTCATCACAATGCTCCAGAATTCTTGTCATCACAATGTTCCATGACCATGTCATCACAATGCTCCATGGCCCTTGTCATCACAATGCTCCAGAATTCTTGTCATCACAATGTTCCATGACCGTGTCATCACAATGCTTCATGGCCCTTGTCATCACAATGCTCCAGAATTCTTGTCATCACAGTGTTCCATGAACGTGTCATCACAATGCTCCATAATTCTTGTCATCACAATGTTCCATGACCGTGTCATCACAATGCTCCAGAATTCTTGTCATCACAATGTTCCATGACCATGTCACCACAATGCTCCATGGCCCTTGTCATCACAATGCTCCAGAATTCTTGTCATCACAATGTTACATGACCGTGTCATCACAATGCTCCATGGCCCTTGTCATCACAATGCTCCAGAATTCTTTTCATCACAATGTTCCATGACCGTGTCATCACAATGCTCCATGGCCCTTGTCATCACAATGCTCCAGATTTCTTGTCATCACAATGTTCCATGACCGTGTCATCACAATGCTCCATAATTCTTGTCATCAAAATGTTCCATGACCGTGTCATCACAATGCTCCAGAATTCTTCTCATCACAATGTTCCATGACCGTGTCATCACAATGCTGCATGGCCCTTGTCATCACAATGCTCCAGCATTCTTGTCATCACAAGTTCCATGACTGTGTCATCACAATGCTCCATGGCCCTGGTCATCACAATGCTTCAGATTGCTTGTCATCACAAAGTTCCATGACTGTGTCATCACAATGCACCTTGGCCCTTGTCATCACAATGCTCCAGAATTCTTGTCATCACAATGTTCCATGACCGTGTCATCACAATGCTCCATGGCCCTTTTCATCCCAATGCTCCAGAATTCTTGTCATCACAATGTTCCATGACCGTGTCATCACAATGCTCCATGGCCCTTGTCATCACAATGCTCCAGAATTCTTGTCATCACAAAGTTCCATGACCGTGTCATCACAATGCACCATGGCCCTTGTCATCACAATGCTCCAGAATTCTTGTCATCACAATGTTCCATGACCCTGTCATCACAATGCTCCATAGCCCTTGTCATCACAATGCTCCAGAATTCTTGTCATCACAATGTTCCATGACCGTGTCATCACAATGCTCCATGGCCCTTGTCATCAGAATGCTCCAGAATTCTTGTCATCACAATGTTCCATGACCGTGTCATTAAAATGCTCCAGAATTCTTGTCATCACAATGTTCCATGACCATGTCATCACAATTCTCCATGGCCCTTGTCATCACAATTCTCCAGAATTATTGTCATCACAATGTTCCATGACCGTGTCATCACAATGCTCCAGAATTCTTGTCATCACAATGTTCCATGACCGTGTCATCACAATGCTCCATGGCCCTTGTCATCACAATTCTCCAGAATTCTTGTCATCACAATGTTCCATGACCGTGTCATCACAATGCTCCATGGCCCTTGTCATCACAATGCTCCAGAATTCTTGTCATCACAATGTTCCATGACCGTGTCACCACAATGCTCCACAATTCTTGTCATCACAATGTTCCATGACCGTGTCATCACAATGCTACATGACACTGGTCATCACAGTTCTCCATGACCTTTGCCATCACAATGCTCTATATAGTTTTTCATGACAATTCTAAATGACCACTTTAATCAATTTGCTTGCTGACCATTTTCATCACATTTCTCTATTGTCATTACAATTCCCCATGACCACTTTCTTCACAATGCGCCATGATGCCTGTTATCACAATGCTCAATGGCTTTTGTTATCACAATGCTCCAGGACCAGTTTCATCACAATACTCCATCCCCCTTGTCATCACGGTGCACAATGAAACCTCTCATTACAATGCTCCGTGACACTTGTCATCACAATGCTCCATGGCCCTTGTCATCACAATGCTCCAGAATTCTTGTCATCACCATGTTCCATGACCATGTCATCACAATTCTCCATGGCCCTTCGCATCACAATGCTCCCGAATTCTTGTCATCACAATGTTCCATGACCGTGTCATCACAATGCTACATGGCCCTTGTCATCACAATGCTCCAGAATTCTTGTCATCACAATGTTCCATGACCGTGTCATCACAATGCTCCATAATTCTTGTCATCACAATGTTCCATGACCGTGTCATCACAATGCTCCATAATTCTTGTCATCACAATGTTCCATGACCGTGTCATCACAATGCTCCACAATTCTTGTCATCACAATGTTCCATGACCGTGTCATCACAATGCTACATGATACTGGTCATCACAGTTCTCCATGACCTTTGCCATCACAATGTTCTATATAGTTTTTCATGACAATTCTAAATGACCACTTTAATCAATTTGCTTGCTGACCATTTTCATCACATTTCTCTATTGTCATTACAATTCCCCATGACCCCTTTCTTCACAATGCTCCATGATGCCTGTCATCACAATGCTCAATGGCTTTTGTTATCACAATGCTCCAGGACCAGTTTCATCACAATACTCCATCCCCCTTTTCATCACGGTGCACAATGAAACCTCTCATTACAATGCTCCGTGACACTTGTCATCACAATGCTCCATGGCCCTTGTCATCACAATGCTCTAGAATTCTTGTCATCACCATGTTCCATGACCATGTCATCACAATTCTCCATGGCCCTTCGCATCACAATGCTCCAGAATTCTTGTCATCACAATGTTCCATGACCGTGTCATCACAATGCTCCATGGCCCTTTTCATCACAATGCTCCAGATTGCTTGTGATCACAAAGTTCCATGACCGTGTCATCACAATGCACCATGGCCTTTGTCATCACCATGCTCCAGAATTCTTGTCATCACAATGTTCCATGACAGTGTCATCACAATGCTCCATGGCCCTTGTCATCACAATGCTCCAGAATTCTTGTCACCACAATGTTCCATGACCGTGTCATCACAATGCTCCATGGCCCTTTTCATCACAATGCTCCAGAATTCTTGTCATCACCATGTTCCATGACCGTTTCATCACAGTGCTCCATGGCCCTTGTCATCACAATGCTCCAGAATTCTTGTCATCACAATGTTCCATGACCGTGTCATCACAATGCTCCATGGCCCTTTTCATCACAATGCTCCAGATTGCTTGTCATCACAATGTTCCATGACCGTGTCTTCACAATGCACCATGGCCCTTGTCATCACAATGCTCCATAATTCTTGTCATCACAATGTTCCATGACCGTGTCATTAAAATGCTCCAGAATTCTTGTCATCACAATGTTCCATGACCATGTCATCACAATGCTCCATGGCCCTTGTCATCACAATTCTCCAGAATTCTTGTCATCACAATGTTCCATGACCGTGTCATCACAATGCTCCATGGCCTTTGTCATCACAATGCTCCAGAATTCTTGTCATCACAATGTTCCATGACCGTGTCATCACAATGCTCCATGGTCCTTGTCATCACAATGCTCCAGAATTCTTGTCATCACAATGTTCCATGACCGTGTCATCACAATGATACATGACACTGGTCATCACAGTTCTCCATGACCTTTGCCATCACAATGCTCTATATAGTTTTTCATGACAATTCTAAATGACCACTTTAATCAATTTGCTTGCTGACCATTTTCATCACATTTGTCTATTGTCATTACAATTCCCCATGACCCCTTTCTTCACAATGCTCCATGATGACTGTCATCACAATGCTCTATGGCTTTTGTTATCACAATGCTCCAGGACCAGTTTCATCACAATACTCCATCCCCCTTGTCATCACGGTGCACAATGAAACCTCTCATTACAGTGCTCCGTGACACTTGTCATCACAATGCTCCATGGCCCTTGTCATCACAATGCTCCAGAATTCTTGTCATCACCATGTTCCATGACCATGTCATCACAATTCTCCATGGCCCTTCGCATCACAATGCTCCAGAATTCTTGTCATCACAATGTTCCATGATCGTGTCATCACAATGCTCCATGGCCCTTTTCATCACAATGCTCCAGATTGCTTGTCATCACAAAGTTCCATGACCGTGTCATCACAATGCACCATGGCCTTTGTCATCACCATGCTCCATAATTCTTGTCATCACAATGTTCCATGACCGTGTCATCACAATGCTCTATATAGTTTTTCATGACAATTCTAAATGACCACTTTAATCACTTTGCTTGCTGACCATTTTCATCACATTTCTCTATTGTCATTACAATTTCCCATGACCCCCTTCTTCACAATGCTCCATGATGCCTATCATCACAATGCTCAATGGCTTTTGTTATCACAATGCTCCAGGACCAGTTTCATCACAATACTCCATCCACCTTCTCATCACGGTGCATAATGAAAAGTTTCATTACAATGCTCCATGACAAATGTCATCACAATGCTCTAGAATTCTTGTCATCACAATGTTCCATGACCATGTCATCACAATTCTCCATGGCCCTTGTCATCATATTGCTCCAGAATTCTTATCATCACAACGCTCCATGACACTGGTCATCACAATGCTCCATGTCCTTTGTCATCACAATGCTCCAGAATTCTTGTCATCACAATGTTCCATGACCGTGTCATCACAATGCTCCATGGCCCATGTCATCACAATTCTCCAGAATTCTTGTCATCACAATGTTCCATGACCGTGACATCACAATGCTCCATGGCCCTTGTCATCACAATGCTCCAGAATTCTTGTCATCGCAATGTTCCATGACCGTGTCATCACAATGCTCCAGAATTCTTGTCATCACAATGTTCCATGACCGTGTCATCACAATGCTCTATATAGTTTTTCATGACAATTCTAAATGACCACTTTAATCACTTTGCTTGCTGACCATTTTCATCACATTTCTCTATTGTCATTACAATTTCCCATGACCCCCTTCTTCACAATGCTCCATGATGCCTATCATCACAATGCTCAATGGCTTTTGTTATCACAATGCTCCAGGACCAGTTTCATCACAATACTCAATCCCCCTTCTCATCACGGTGCATAATGAAAAGTTTCATTACAATGCTCCATGACAAATGTCATCACAATGCTCTAGAATTCTTGTCATCACAATGTTCCATGACAATGTCATCACAATTCTCCATGGCCCTTTTCATCATATTGCTCCAGAATTCTTATCATCACAATGCTCCATGACACTTGTCATCACAATGCTCCATGGCCTTTGTCATCACAATGCTCCAGAATTCTTGTCATCACAATGTTCCATGACCGTGTCATCACAATGCTACATGGCCCTTGTCATCACAATTCTCCAGAATTCTTGTCATCACAATGTTCCATGACTGTGTCATCACAATGCTCCATGGCCCTTGTCATCACAATGCTCCAGAATTCTTGTCATCACAATGTTCCATGACCGTGTCATCACAATGCTCCATAATTCTTGTCATCACAATGTTCCATGACCGTTTCATCACAATGCTCCATAATTCTTGTCATCACAATGTTCCATGACCGTGTCATCACAATGCTACATGACACTGGTCATCACAGATCTCCATGACCTTTGCCATCACAATGCTCTATATAGTTTTTCATGACAATTCTAAATGACCACTTTAATCAATTTGCTTGCTGACCATTTTCATCACATTTCTCTATTGTCATTACAATTCCCCATACACCCTTTCTTCACAATGCTCCATGATGCCTGTCATCACAATGCTCAATGGCTTTTGTTATTACAATGCTCCAGGACCAGTTTCATCACAATACTCCATCCCCCTTGTCATCATGGTGCACAATGAAACCTCTCATTACAATGCTCCGTGACACTTGTCATCACAATGCACCATGGGCTTTGTCATCACCATGCTCCAGAATTCTTGTCATCACCATGTTCCATGACAATGTCATCACAATTCTCCATGGCCCTTCTCATCACAATGCTCCAGAATTCTTGTCATCACAATGTTCCATGACCGTGTCATCACAATGCTCCATGGCCCTTTTCATCACAATGCTCCAGATTGCTTGTCATCACAATGTTCCATGACCGTGTCATCACAATGCACCATGGCCCTTGTCATCACAATGCTCCATAATTCTTGTCATCACAATGTTCCATGACCGTGTCATTAAAATGCTCCAGAATTCTTGTCATCACAATGTTCCATGACCATGTCATCACAATGCTCCATGGCCTTTGTCATCACAATTCTCCAGAATTCTTGTCATCACAATTTTCCATGACCGTGTCATCACAATGCTCCATGGCCCTTGTCATCACAATGCTCCAGAATTCTTGTCATCACAATGTTCCATGACCGTGTCATCACAATGCTCCATGGCCCTTGTCATCACAATGCTCCAGAATTCTTGTCATCACAATGTTCCATGACCGTGTCATCACAATGCTTCATGGCCCTTGTCATCACAATGCTCCAGAATTCTTGTCATCACAGAGTTCCATGACCGTGTCATCACAATGCTCCATAATTCTTGTCATCACAATGTTCCATGACCGTGTCATCACAATGCTCCAGAATTCTTGTCATCACAATGTTCCATGACCATGTCACCACAATGCTCCATGGCCCTTGTCATCACAATGCTCCAGAATTCTTGTCATCACAATGTTCCATGACCGTGTCATCACAATGCTCCATGGCCCTTGTCATCACAATGCTCCAGAATTCTTTTCATCACAATGTTCCATGACCGTGTCATCACAATGCTCCATGGCCCTTGTCATCACAATGCTCCAGATTTCTTGTCATCACAATGTTCCATGACCGTGTCATCACAATGCTCCATAATTCTTGTCATCAAAATGTTCCATGACCGTGTCATCACAATGCTCCAGAATTCTTGTCATCACAATGTTCCATGACCGTGTCATCACAATGCTGCATGGCCCTTGTCATCACAATGCTCCAGCATTCTTGTCATCACAAGTTCCATGACTGTGTCATCACAATGCTCCATGGCCCTGGTCATCACAATGCTTCAGATTGCTTGTCATCACAAAGTTCCATGACTGTGTCATCACAATGCACCTTGGCCCTTGTCATCACAATGCTCCAGAATTCTTGTCATCACAATGTTCCATGACCGTGTCATCACAATGCTCCATGGCCCTTTTCATCCCAATGCTCCAGAATTCTTGTCATCACAATGTTCCATGACCGTGTCATCACAATGCTCCATGGCCCTTGTCATCACAATGCTCCAGAATTCTTGTCATCACAAAGTTCCATGACCGTGTCATCACAATGCACCATGGCCCTTGTCATCACAATGCTCCAGAATTCTTGTCATCACAATGTTCCATGACCGTGTCATCACAATGCTCCATAATTCTTGTCATCACAATGTTCCATGACCGTGTCATCACAATGCTCCAAAATTCTTGTCATCACAATGTTCCATGACCGTGTCACCACAATGCTCCATGGCCCTTTTCATCACAATGCTCCAGAATTCTTGTCATCACAATGTTCCATGACCGTGTCATCACAATGTTCCATGGCCCTTGTCATCACAATTCTCCAGAATTCTTGTCATCACAATGTTCCATGACCGTGTCATCACAATGCTCCATGGACCTTGTCATCACAATGCTCCAGAATTCTTGTCATCACAATGTTCCATGACCGTGTCACCACAATGCTCCACAATTCTTGTCATCACAATGTTCCATGACCGTGTCATCACAATGCTACATGACACTGGTCATCACAGTTCTCCATGACCTTTGCCATCACAATGCTCTATATAGTTTTTCATGACAATTCTAAATGACCACTTTAATCAATTTGCTTGCTGACCATTTTCATCACATTTCTCTATTGTCATTACAATTCCCCATGACCCCTTTCTTCACAATGCTCCATGATGCCTGTCATCACAATGCTCAATGGCTTTTGTTATCACAATGCTCCAGGACCAGTTTCATCACAATACTCCATCCCCCTTGTCATCACGGTGCACAATGAAACCTCTCATTACAATGCTCCGTGACACTTGTCATCACAATGCTCCATGGCCCTTGTCATCACAATGCTCCAGAATTCTTGTCATCACCATGTTCCATGACCGTGTCATCACAATGCTCCATGGCCCTTTTCATCACAATGCTCCAGATTGCTTGTCATCACAACGTTCCATGACCGTGTCATCACAATGCACCATGGCCTTTGTCATCACCATGCTCCAGAATTCTTGTCATCACAATGTTCCATGACCGTGTCATCACAATGCTCCATGGCCCTTGTCATCACAATGCTCCAGAATTCTTGTCATCATAATGTTCCATGACCGTGTCATCACAATGCGCCATGGCCCTTGTCATCACAATGCTCCATAATTCTTGTCATCACAATGTTCCATGACCGTGTCATCACAATGCTCTATATAGTTTTTCATGACAATTCTAAATGACCACTTTAATCACTTTGCTTGCTGACCATTTTCATCACATTTCTCTATTGTCATTACAATTTCCCATGACCCCCTTCTTCACAATGCTCCATGATGCCTATCATCACAATGCTCAATGGCTTTTGTTATCACAATGCTCCAGGACCAGTTTCATCACAATACTCCATCCCCCTTCTCATCACGGTGCATAATGAAAAGTTTCATTACAATGCTCCATGACAAATGTCATCACAATGCTCTAGAATTCTTGTCATCACAATGTTCCATGACCATGTCATCACAATTCTCCATGGCCCTTGTCATCATATTGCTCCAGAATTCTTATCATCACAATGCTCCATGACACTTGTCATCACAATGCTCCATGGCCTTTGTCATCACAATGCTCCAGAATTCTTGTCATCACAATGTTCCATGACCGTGTCATCACAATGCTCCATGGCCCATGTCATCACAATTCTCCAGAATTCTTGTCATCACAATGTTCCATGACCGTGTCATCACAATGCTCCATGGCCCTTGTCATCACAATGCTCCAGAATTCTTGTCATCACAATGTTCCATGACCGTGTCATCACAATGCTCTATATAGTTTTCATGACAATTCTAAATGACCACTTTAATCACTTTGCTTGCTGACCATTTTCATCACATTTCTCTATTGTCATTACAATTTCCCATGACCCCCTTCTTCACAATGCTCCATGATGCCTATCATCACAATGCTCAATGGCTTTTGTTATCACAATGCTCCAGGACCAGTTTCATCACAATACTCAATCCCCCTTCTCATCACGGTGCATAATGAAAAGTTTCATTACAATGCTCCATGACAAATGTCATCACAATGCTCTAGAATTCTTGTCATCACAATGTTCCATGACCATGTCATCACAATTCTCCATGGCCCTTGTCATCATATTGCTCCAGAATTCTTATCATCACAATGCTCCATGACACTTGTCGTCACAATGCTCCATGGCCTTTGTCATCACAATGCTCCAGAATTCTTGTCATCACAATGTTCCATGACCGTGTCATCACAATGCTACATGGCCCTTGTCATCACAATGCTCCAGAATTCTTGTCATCACAATGTTCCATGACTGTGTCATCACAATGCTCCATGGCCCTTGTCATCACAATGCTCCAGAATTCTTGTCATCACAATGTTCCATGACCGTGTCATCACAATGCTCCATAATTCTTGTCATCACAATGTTCCATGACCGTTTCATCACAATGCTCCATAATTCTTGTCATCACAATGTTCCATGACCGTGTCATCACAATGCTACATGACACTGGTCATCACAGATCTCCATGACCTTTGCCATCACAATGCTCTATATAGTTTTTCATGACAATTCTAAATGACCACTTTAATCAATTTGCTTGCTGACCATTTTCATCACATTTCTCTATTGTCATTACAATTCCCCATAACCCCTTTCTTCACAATGCTCCATGATGCCTGTCATCACAATGCTCAATGGCTTTTGTTATTACAATGCTCCAGGACCAGTTTCATCACAATACTCCATCCCCCTTGTCATCATGGTGCACAATGAAACCTCTCATTACAATGCTCCGTGACACTTGTCATCACAATGCACCATGGGCTTTGTCATCACCATGCTCCAGAATTCTTGTCATCACAATGTTCCATGACAGTGTCATCACAATGCTCCAGAATTCTTGTCATCACCATGTTCCATGACAATGTCATCACAATTCTCCATGGCCCTTCTCATCACAATGCTCCAGAATTCTTGTCATCACAATGTTCCATGACCGTGTCATCACAATGCTCCATGGCCCTTTTCATCACAATGCTCCAGATTGCTTGTCATCACAATGTTCCATGACCGTGTCATCACAATGCACCATGGCCCTTGTCATCACAATGCTCCATAATTCTTGTCATCACAATGTTCCATGACCGTGTCATCACAATGCTCCAGAATTCTTGTCATCACAATGTTCCATGACCATGTCACCACAATGCTCCATGGCCCTTGTCATCACAATGCTCCAGAATTCTTGTCATCACAATGTTCCATGACCGTGTCATCACAATGCTCCAGAATTCTTGTCATCACAATGTTCCATGACCGTGTCATCACAATGCTCCATGGCCCTTGTCATCACAATGCTCCAGAATTCTTGTCATCATAATGTTCCATGACCGTGTCATCACAATGCGCCATGGCCCTTGTCATCACAATGCTCCATAATTCTTGTCATCACAATGTTCCATGACCGTGTCATCACAATGCTCTATATAGTTTTTCATGACAATTCTAAATGACCACTTTAATCACTTTGCTTGCTGACCATTTTCATCACATTTCTCTATTGTCATTACAATTTCCCATGACCCCCTTCTTCACAATGCTCCATGATGCCTATCATCACAATGCTCAATGGCTTTTGTTATCACAATGCTCCAGGACCAGTTTCATCACAATACTCCATCCCCCTTCTCATCACGGTGCATAATGAAAAGTTTCATTACAATGCTCCATGACAAATGTCATCACAATGCTCTAGAATTCTTGTCATCCCAATGTTCCATGACCATGTCATCACAATTCTCCATGGCCCTTGTCATCATATTGCTCCAGAATTCTTATCATCACAATGCTCCATGACACTTGTCATCACAACGCTCCATGGCCTTTGTCATCACAATGCTCCAGAATTCTTGTCATCACAATGTTCCATGACCGTGTCATCACAATGCTCCATGGCCCATGTCATCACAATTCTCCAGAATTCTTGTCATCACAATGTTCCATGACCGTGTCATCACAATGCTCCATGGCCCTTGTCATCACAATGCTCCAGAATTCTTGTCATCACAATGTTCCATGACCGTGTCATCACAATGCTCCATGGCCCTTTTCATCACAATGCTCCAGATTGCTTGTGATCACAAAGTTCCATGACCGTGTCATCACAATGCACCATGGCCTTTGTCATCACCATGCTCCAGAATTCTTGTCATCACAATGTTCCATGACAGTGTCATCACAATGCTCCATGGCCCTTGTCATCACAATGCTCCAGAATTCTTGTCACCACAATGTTCCATGACCGTGTCATCACAATGCTCCATGGCCCTTTTCATCACAATGCTCCAGAATTCTTGTCATCACCATGTTCCATGACCGTTTCATCACAGTGCTCCATGGCCCTTGTCATCACAATGCTCCAGAATTCTTGTCATCACAATGTTCCATGACCGTGTCATCACAATGCTCCATGGCCCTTTTCATCACAATGCTCCAGATTGCTTGTCATCACAATGTTCCATGACCGTGTCTTCACAATGCACCATGGCCCTTGTCATCACAATGCTCCATAATTCTTGTCATCACAATGTTCCATGACCGTGTCATTAAAATGCTCCAGAATTCTTGTCATCACAATGTTCCATGACCATGTCATCACAATGCTCCATGGCCCTTGTCATCACAATTCTCCAGAATTCTTGTCATCACAATGTTCCATGACCGTGTCATCACAATGCTCCATGGCCTTTGTCATCACAATGCTCCAGAATTCTTGTCATCACAATGTTCCATGACCGTGTCATCACAATGCTCCATGGCCCTTGTCATCACAATGCTCCAGAATTCTTGTCATCACAATGTTCCATGACCGTGTCATCACAATGATACATGACACTGGTCATCACAGTTCTCCATGACCTTTGCCATCACAATGCTCTATATAGTTTTTCATGACAATTCTAAATGACCACTTTAATCAATTTGCTTGCTGACCATTTTCATCACATTTCTCTATTGTCATTACAATTCCCCATGACCCCTTTCTTCACAATGCTCCATGATGACTGTCATCACAATGCTCTATGGCTTTTGTTATCACAATGCTCCAGGACCAGTTTCATCACAATACTCCATCCCCCTTGTCATCACGGTGCACAATGAAACCTCTCATTACAGTGCTCCGTGACACTTGTCATCACAATGCTCCATGGCCCTTGTCATCACAATGCTCCAGAATTCTTGTCATCACCATGTTCCATGACCATGTCATCACAATTCTCCATGGCCCTTCGCATCACAATGCTCCAGAATTCTTGTCATCACAATGTTCCATGATCGTGTCATCACAATGCTCCATGGCCCTTTTCATCACAATGCTCCAGATTGCTTGTCATCACAAAGTTCCATGACCGTGTCATCACAATGCACCATGGCCTTTGTCATCACCATGCTCCATAATTCTTGTCATCACAATGTTCCATGACCGTGTCATCACAATGCTCTATATAGTTTTTCATGACAATTCTAAATGACCACTTTAATCACTTTGCTTGCTGACCATTTTCATCACATTTCTCTATTGTCATTACAATTTCCCATGACCCCCTTCTTCACAATGCTCCATGATGCCTATCATCACAATGCTCAATGGCTTTTGTTATCACAATGCTCCAGGACCAGTTTCATCACAATACTCCATCCACCTTCTCATCACGGTGCATAATGAAAAGTTTCATTACAATGCTCCATGACAAATGTCATCACAATGCTCTAGAATTCTTGTCATCACAATGTTCCATGACCATGTCATCACAATTCTCCATGGCCCTTGTCATCATATTGCTCCAGAATTCTTATCATCACAACGCTCCATGACACTGGTCATCACAATGCTCCATGTCCTTTGTCATCACAATGCTCCAGAATTCTTGTCATCACAATGTTCCATGACCGTGTCATCACAATGCTCCATGGCCCATGTCATCACAATTCTCCAGAATTCTTGTCATCACAATGTTCCATGACCGTGACATCACAATGCTCCATGGCCCTTGTCATCACAATGCTCCAGAATTCTTGTCATCGCAATGTTCCATGACCGTGTCATCACAATGCTCCATGGCCCTTGTCATCACAATGCTCCAGAATTCTTGTCATCACAATGTTCCATGACCGTGTCATCACAATGCTCTATATAGTTTTTCATGACAATTCTAAATGACCACTTTAATCACTTTGCTTGCTGACCATTTTCATCACATTTCTCTATTGTCATTACAATTTCCCATGACCCCCTTCTTCACAATGCTCCATGATGCCTATCATCACAATGCTCAATGGCTTTTGTTATCACAATGCTCCAGGACCAGTTTCATCACAATACTCAATCCCCCTTCTCATCACGGTGCATAATGAAAAGTTTCATTACAATGCTCCATGACAAATGTCATCACAATGCTCTAGAATTCTTGTCATCACAATGTTCCATGACAATGTCACACAATTCTCCATGGCCCTTTTCATCATATTGCTCCAGAATTCTTATCATCACAATGCTCCATGACACTTGTCATCACAATGCTCCATGGCCTTTGTCATCACAATGCTCCAGAATTCTTGTCATCACAATGTTCCATGACCGTGTCATCACAATGCTACATGGCCCTTGTCATCACAATTCTCCAGAATTCTTGTCATCACAATGTTCCATGACTGTGTCATCACAATGCTCCATGGCCCTTGTCATCACAATGCTCCAGAATTCTTGTCATCACAATGTTCCATGACCGTGTCATCACAATGCTCCATAATTCTTGTCATCACAATGTTCCATGACCGTTTCATCACAATGCTCCATAATTCTTGTCATCACAATGTTCCATGACCGTGTCATCACAATGCTACATGACACTGGTCATCACAGATCTCCATGACCTTTGCCATCACAATGCTCTATATAGTTTTTCATGACAATTCTAAATGACCACTTTAATCAATTTGCTTGCTGACCATTTTCATCACATTTCTCTATTGTCATTACAATTCCCCATACACCCTTTCTTCACAATGCTCCATGATGCCTGTCATCACAATGCTCAATGGCTTTTGTTATCACAATGCTCCAGGACCAGTTTCATCACAATACTCCATCCCCCTTGTCATCATGGTGCACAATGAAACCTCTCATTACAATGCTCCGTGACACTTGTCATCACAATGCACCATGGGCTTTGTCATCACCATGCTCCAGAATTCTTGTCATCACCATGTTCCATGACAATGTCATCACAATTCTCCATGGCCCTTCTCATCACAATGCTCCAGAATTCTTGTCATCACAATGTTCCATGACCGTGTCATCACAATGCTCCATGGCCCTTTTCATCACAATGCTCCAGATTGCTTGTCATCACAATGTTCCATGACCGTGTCATCACAATGCACCATGGCCCTTGTCATCACAATGCTCCATAATTCTTGTCATCACAATGTTCCATGACCGTGTCATTAAAATGCTCCAGAATTCTTGTCATCACAATGTTCCATGACCATGTCATCACAATGCTCCATGGCCTTTGTCATCACAATTCTCCAGAATTCTTGTCATCACAATTTTCCATGACCGTGTCATCACAATGCTCCATGGCCCTTGTCATCACAATGCTCCAGAATTCTTGTCATCACAATGTTCCATGACCGTGTCATCACAATGCTCCATGGCCCTTGTCATCACAATGCTCCAGAATTCTTGTCATCATAATGTTCCATGACCGTGTCATCACAATGCGCCATGGCCCTTGTCATCACAATGCTCCATAATTCTTGTCATCACAATGTTCCATGACCGTGTCATCACAATGCTCTATATAGTTTTTCATGACAATTCTAAATGACCACTTTAATCACTTTGCTTGCTGACCATTTTCATCACATTTCTCTATTGTCATTACAATTTCCCATGACCCCCTTCTTCACAATGCTCCATGATGCCTATCATCACAATGCTCAATGGCTTTTGTTATCACAATGCTCCAGGACCAGTTTCATCACAATACTCCATCCCCCTTCTCATCACGGTGCATAATGAAAAGTTTCATTACAATGCTCCATGACAAATGTCATCACAATGCTCTAGAATTCTTGTCATCACAATGATCCATGACCATGTCATCACAATTCTCCATGGCCCTTGTCATCATATTGCTCCAGAATTCTTATCATCACAATGCTCCATGACACTTGTCATCACAACGCTCCATGGCCTTTGTCATCACAATGCTCCAGAATTCTTGTCATCACAATGTTCCATGACCGTGTCATCACAATGCTCCATGGCCCATGTCATCACAATTCTCCAGAATTCTTGTCATCACAATGTTCCATGACCGTGTCATCACAATGCTCCATGGCCCTTGTCATCACAATGCTCCAGAATTCTTGTCATCACAATGTTCCATGACCGTGTCATCACAATGCTACATGACACTGGTCATCACAGATCTCCATGACCTTTGCCATCACAATGCTCTATATAGTTTTTCATGACAATTCTAAATGACCACTTTAATCAATTTGCTTGCTGACCATTTTCATCACATTTCTCTATTGTCATTACAATTCCCCATAACCCCTTTCTTCACAATGCTCCATGATGCCTGTCATCACAATGCTCAATGGCTTTTATTATTACAATGCTCCAGGACCAGTTTCATCACAATACTCCATCCCCCTTGTCATCATGGTGCACAATGAAACCTCTCATTACAATGCTCCGTGACACTTGTCATCACAATGCACCATGGGCTTTGTCATCACCATGCTCCAGAATTCTTGTCATCACAATGTTCCATGACAGTGTCATCACAATGCTCCAGAATTCTTGTCATCACCATGTTCCATGACAATGTCATCACAATTCTCCATGGCCCTTCTCATCACAATGCTCCAGAATTCTTGTCATCACAATGTTCCATGACCGTGTCATCACAATGCTCCATGGCCCTTTTCATCACAATGCTCCAGATTGCTTGTCATCACAATGTTCCATGACCGTGTCATCACAATGCACCATGGCCCTTGTCATCACAATGCTCCATAATTCTTGTCATCACAATGTTCCATGACCGTGTCATTAAAATGCTCCAGAATTCTTGTCATCACAATGTTCCATGACCATGTCATCACAATGCTCCATGGCCTTTGTCATCACAATTCTCCAGAATTCTTGTCATCACAATGTTCCATGACCGTGTCATCACAATGCTCCAGAATTCTTGTCATCACAATGTTCCATGACCATGTCACCACAATGCTCCATGGCCCTTGTCATCACAATGCTCCAGAATTCTTGTCATCACAATGTTCCATGACCGTGTCATCACAATGCTCCATGGCCCTTGTCATCACAATGCTCCAGAATACTTTTCATCACAATGTTCCATGACCGTGTCATCACAATGCTCCATGGCCCTTGTCATCACAATGCTCCAGATTTTTTGTCATCACAATGTTCCATGACCGTGTCATCACAATGCTCCATAATTCTTGTCATCAAAATGTTCCATGACCGTGTCATCACAATGCTCCAGAATTCTTGTCATCACAATGTTCCATGACCGTGTCATCACAATGCTGCATGGCCCTTGTCATCACAATGCTCCAGCATTCTTGTCATCACAAGTTCCATGACTGTGTCATCACAATGCTCCATGGCCCTGGTCATCACAATGCTTCAGATTGCTTGTCATCACAAAGTTCCATGACTGTGTCATCACAATGCACCTTGGCCCTTGTCATCACAATGCTCCAGAATTCTTGTCATCACAATGTTCCATGACCGTGTCATCACAATGCTCCATGGCCCTTTTCATCCCAATGCTCCAGAATTCTTGTCATCACAATGTTCCATGACCGTGTCATCACAATGCTCCATGGCCATTGTCATCACAATGCTCCAGAATTCTTGTCATCACAAAGTTCCATGACCGTTTCATCACAATGCACCATGGCCCTTGTCATCACAATGCTCCAGAATTCTTGTCATCACAATGTTCCATGACCGTGTCATCACAATGCTCCATAGCCCTTGTCATCACAATGCTCCAGAATTCTTGTCATCACAATGTTCCATGACCGTGTCATCACAATGCTCCATGGCCCTTGTCATCACAATGCTCCAGAATTCTTGTCATCACAATGTTCCATGACCGTGTCATCACAATGCTCCATAATTCTTGTCATCACAATGTTCCATGACCGTGTCATCACAATGCTCCATAATTCTTGTCATCACAATGTTCCATGACCGTGTCACCACAATGCTCCATGGCCCTTTTAATCACAATGCTCCAGAATTCTTGTCATCACAATGTTCCATGACCGTGTCATCACAATGCTCCATGGCCCTTGTCATCACAATTCTCCAGAATTCTTGTCATCACAATGTTCCATGACCGTGTCATCACAATGCTACATGACACTGGTCATCACAGTTCTCCATGACCTTTGCCATCACAATGCTCTATATAGTTTTTCATGACAATTCTAAATGACCACTTTAATCAATTTGCTTGCTGACCATTTTCATCACATTTCTCTATTGTCATTACAATTCCCCATGACCCCTTTCTTCACAATGCTCCATGATGCCTGTCATCACAATGCTCAATGGCTTTTGTTATCACAATGCTCCAGGACCAGTTTCATCACAATACTCCATCCCCCTTGTCATCACGGTGCACAATGAAACCTCTCATTACAATGCTCCGTGACACTTGTCATCACAATGCTCCATGGCCCTTGTCATCACAATGCTCTAGAATTCTTGTCATCACCATGTTCCATGACCATGTCATCACAATTCTCCATGGCCCTTCGCATCACAATGCTCCAGAATTCTTGTCATCACAATGTTCCATGACCGTGTCATCACAATGCTCCATGGCCCTTTTCATCACAATGCTCCAGATTGCTTGTCATCACAACGTTCCATGACCGTGTCATCACAATGCACCATGGCCTTTGTCATCACCATGCTCCAGAATTCTTGTCATCACAATGTTCCATGACCGTGTCATCACAATGCTCCATGGCCCTTGTCATCACAATGCTCCAGAATTCTTGTCATCATAATGTTCCATGACCGTGTCATCACAATGCGCCATGGCCCTTGTCATCACAATGCTCCATAATTCTTGTCATCACAATGTTCCATGACCGTGTCATCACAATGCTCTATATAGTTTTTCATGACAATTCTAAATGACCACTTTAATCACTTTGCTTGCTGACCATTTTCATCACATTTCTCTATTGTCATTACAATTTCCCATGACCCCCTTCTTCACAATGCTCCATGATGCCTATCATCACAATGCTCAATGGCTTTTGTTATCACAATGCTCCAGGACCAGTTTCATCACAATACTCCATCCCCCTTCTCATCACGGTGCATAATGAAAAGTTTCATTACAATGCTCCATGACAAATGTCATCACAATGCTCTAGAATTCTTGTCATCACAATGTTCCATGACCATGTCATCACAATTCTCCATGGCCCTTGTCATCATATTGCTCCAGAATTCTTATCATCACAATGCTCCATGACACTTGTCATCACAACGCTCCATGGCCTTTGTCATCACAATGCTCCAGAATTCTTGTCATCACAATGTTCCATGACCGTGTCATCACAATGCTCCATGGCCCATGTCATCACAATTCTCCAGAATTCTTGTCATCACAATGTTCCATGAACGTGTCATCACAATGCTCCATGGCCTTTGTCATCACAATGCTCCAGAATTCTTGTCATCACAATGTTCCATGACCGTGTCATCACAATGCTACATGACACTGGTCATCACAGATCTCCATGACCTTTGCCATCACAATGCTCTATATAGTTTTTCATGACAATTCTAAATGACCACTTTAATCAATTTGCTTGCTGACCATTTTCATCACATTTCTCTATTGTCATTACAATTCCCCATAACCCCTTTCTTCACAATGCTCCATGATGCCTGTCATCACAATGCTCAATGGCTTTTATTATTACAATGCTCCAGGACCAGTTTCATCACAATACTCCATCCCCCTTGTCATCATGGTGCACAATGAAACCTCTCATTACAATGCTCCGTGACACTTGTCATCACAATGCACCATGGGCTTTGTCATCACCATGCTCCAGAATTCTTGTCATCACAATGTTCCAAGACCGTGTCATCACAATGCTCCATGGCCCTTGTCATCACAATGCTCCAGAATTCTTGTCATCACAATGTTCCATGACCGTGTCATCACAATGCTCCATAATTCTTGTCATCACAATGTTCCATGACCGTGTCATCACAATGCTCCATAATTCTTGTTATCACAATGTTCCATGACCGTGTCACCACAATGCTCCATGGCCCTTTTCATCACAATGCTCCAGAATTCTTGTCATCACAATGTTCCATGACCGTGTCATCACAATGCTCCATGGCCCTTGTCATCACAATTCTCCAGAATTCTTGTCATCACAATGTTCCATGACCGTGTCATCACAATGCTCCATGGCCCTTGTCATCACAATGCTCCAGAATTCTTTTCATCACAATGTTCCATGACCGTGTCACCACAATGCTCCACAATTCTTGTCATCACAATGTTCCATGACCGTGTCATCACAATGCTACATGACACTGGTCATCACAGTTCTCCATGACCTTTGCCATCACAATGCTCTATATAGTTTTTCATGACAATTCTAAATGACCACTTTAATCAATTTGCTTGCTGACCATTTTCATCACATTTCTCTATTGTCATTACAATTCCCCATGACCACTTTCTTCACAATGCGCCATGATGCCTGTTATCACAATGCTCAATGGCTTTTGTTATCACAATGGTCCAGGACCAGTTTCATCACAATACTCCATCCCCCTTGTCATCACGGTGCACAATGAAACCTCTCATTACAATGCTCCGTGACACTTGTCATCACAATGCTCCATGGCCCTTGTCATCACAATGCTCCAGAATTCTTGTCATCACCATGTTCCATGACCATGTCATCACAATTCTCCATGGCCCTTCGCATCACAATGCTCCAGAATTCTTGTCATCACAATGTTCCATGACCGTGTCATCACAATGCTACATGGCCCTTGTCATCACAATGCTCCAGAATTCTTGTCATCACAATGTTCCATGACCGTGTCATCACAATGCTCCATAATTCTTTTCATCACAATGTTCCATGACCGTGTCATCACAATGCTCCATAATTCTTGTCATCACAATGTTCCATGACCGTGTCATCACAATGCTCCACAATTCTTGTCATCACAATGTTCCATGACCGTGTCATCACAATGCTACATGATACTGGTCATCACAGTTCTCCATGACCTTTGCCATCACAATGTTCTATATAGTTTTTCATGACAATTCTAAATGACCACTTTAATCAATTTGCTTGCTGACCATTTTCATCACATTTCTCTATTGTCATTACAATTCCCCATGACCCCTTTCTTCACAATGCTCCATGATGCCTGTCATCACAATGCTCAATGGCTTTTGTTATCACAATGCTCCAGGACCAGTTTCATCACAATACTCCATCCCCCTTTTCATCACGGTGCACAATGAAACCTCTCATTACAATGCTCCGTGACACTTGTCATCACAATGCTCCATGGCCCTTGTCATCACAATGCTCTAGAATTCTTGTCATCACCATGTTCCATGACCATGTCATCACAATTCTCCATGGCCCTTCGCATCACAATGCTCCAGAATTCTTGTCATCACAATGTTCCATGACCGTGTCATCACAATGCTCCATGGCCCTTTTCATCACAATGCTCCAGATTGCTTGTCATCACAACGTTCCATGACCGTGTCATCACAATGCACCATGGCCTTTGTCATCACCATGCTCCAGAATTCTTGTCATCACAATGTTCCATGACCGTGTCATCACAATGCGCCATGGCCCTTGTCATCACAATGCTCCATAATTCTTGTCATCACAATGTTCCATGACCGTGTCATCACAATGCTCTATATAGTTTTTCATGACAATTCTAAATGACCACTTTAATCACTTTGCTTGCTGACCATTTTCATCACATTTCTCTATTGTCATTACAATTTCCCATGACCCCCTTCTTCACAATGCTCCATGATGCCTATCATCACAATGCTCAATGGCTTTTGTTATCACAATGCTCCAGGACCAGTTTCATCACAATACTCCATCCCCCTTCTCATCACGGTGCATAATGAAAAGTTTCATTACAATGCTCCATGACAAATGTCATCACAATGCTCTAGAATTCTTGTCATCACAATGTTCCATGACCATGTCATCACAATTCTCCGTGGCCCTTGTCATCATATTGCTCCAGAATTCTTATCATCACAATGCTCCATGACACTTGTCATCACAATGCTCCATGGCCTTTGTCATCACAATGCTCCAGAATTCTTGTCATCACAATGTTCCATGACCGTGTCATCACAATGCTCCATGGCCCATGTCATCACAATTCTCCAGAATTCTTGTCATCACAATATTCCATGACCGTGTCATCACAATGCTCCATGGCCCTTGTCATCACAATGCTCCAGAATTCTTGTCATCACAATGTTCCATGACCGTGTCATCACAATGCTCCATAATTCTTGTCATCACAATGTTCCATGATCGTGTCATCACAATGCTCCATAATTCTTGTCATCACAATGTTCCATGACCGTGTCACCACAATGCTCCACAATTCTTGTCATCACAATATTCCATGACCGTGTCATCACAATGCTACATGACACTGGTCATCACAGTTCTCCATGACCTTTGCCATCACAATGCTCTATATAGTTTTTCATGACAATTCTAAATGACCACTTTAATCAATTTGCTTGCTGACCATTTTCATCACATTTCTCTATTGTCATTACAATTCCCCATGACCCCTTTCTTCACAATGCTCCATGATGACTGTCATCACAATGCTCTATGGCTTTTGTTATCACAATGCTCCAGGACCAGTTTCATCACAATACTCCATCCCCCTTGTCATCACGGTGCACAATGAAACCTCTCATTACAATGCTCCGTGACACTTGTCATCACAATGCTCCATGGCCCTTGTCATCACAATGCTCCAGAATTCTTGTCATCACCATGTTCCATGACCATGTCATCACAATTCTCCATGGCCCTTCGCATCACAATGCTCCAGAATTCTTGTCATCACAATGTTCCATGACCGTGTCATCACAATGCTCCATGGCCCTTTTCATCACAATGCTCCAGATTGCTTGTCATCACAAAGTTCCATGACCGTGTCATCACAATGCACCATGGCCTTTGTCATCACCATGCTCCACAATTCTTGTCATCACAATGTTCCATGACCGTGTCATCACAATGCTCCAGAATTCTTGTCATCACCATGTTCCAAGACCATGTCATCACAATTCTCCTTGGCCCTTCTCATCACAATGCTCCAGAATTCTTGTCATCACAATGTTCCATGACCGTGTCATCACAATGCTCCATGGCCCATGTCATCACAATTCTCCAGAATTCTTGTCATCACAATGTTCCATGACCGTGTCACCACAATGCTCCACAATTCTTGTCATCACAATGTTCCATGACCGTGTCATCACAATGCTACATGACACTGGTCATCACAGTTCTCCATGACCTTTGCCATCACAATGCTCTATATAGTTTTTCATGACAATTCTAAATGACCACTTTAATCAATTTGCTTGCTGACCATTTTCATCACATTTCTCTATTGTCATTACAATTCCCCATGACCCCTTTCTTCACAATGCGCCATGATGCCTGTCATCACAATGCTCAATGGCGTTTGTTATCACAATGCTCCAGGACCAGTTTCATCACAATACTCCATCCCCCTTGTCATCACGGTGCACAATGAAACCTCTCATTACAATGCTCCGTGACACTTGTCATCACAATTCTCCATGGCCCTTGTCATCACAATACTCCAGAATTCTTGTCATCACCATGTTCCATGACCATGTCATCACAATTCTCCATGGCCCTTCACATCACAATGCTCCAGAATTCTTGTCATCACAATGTTCCATGACCGTGTCATCACAATGCTCCATGGCCCTTTTCATCACAATGCTCCAGATTGCTTGTGATCACAAAGTTCCATGACCGTGTCATCACAATGCACCATGGCCTTTGTCATCACCATGCTCCAGAATTCTTGTCATCACAATGTTCCATGACCATGACATCACAATGCTCCATGGCCCTTGTCATCACAATTCTCCAGAATTCTTGTCATCACAATGTGCCATGACCGTGTCATCACAATGCTCCATGGCCTTTGTCATCATAATGCTCCAGAATTCTTGTCATCACAATGTTCCATGACCGTGTCATCACAATGCTCCATGGCCCTTGTCATCACAATGCTCCAGAATTCTTGTCATCACAATGTTCCATGACCGTGTCATCACAATGCTCCACAATTCTTGTCATCACAATGTTCCATGACCGTGTCATCACAATGATACATGACACTGGTCATCACAGTTCTCCATGACCTTTGCCATCACAATGCTCTATATAGTTTTTCATGACAATTCTAAATGACCACTTTAATCAATTTGCTTGCTGACCATTTTCATCACATTTCTCTATTGTCATTACAATTCCCCATGACCACTTTCTTCACAATGCGCCATGATGCCTGTTATCACAATGCTCAATGGCTTTTGTTATCACAATGCTCCAGGACCAGTTTCATCACAATACTCCATCCCCCTTGTCATCACGGTGCACAATGAAACCTCTCATTACAATGCTCCGTGACACTTGTCATCACAATGCTCCATGGCCCTTGTCATCACAATGCTCCAGAATTCTTGTCATCACCATGTTCCATGACCATGTCATCACAATTCTCCATGGCCCTTCGCATCACAATGCTCCAGAATTCTTGTCATCACAATGTTCCATGACCGTGTCATCACAATGCTCCATGGCCCTTTTCATCACAATGCTCCAGATTGCTTGTCATCACAAAGTTCCATGACCGTGTCATCACAATGCACCATGGCCTTTGTCATCACCATGCTCCAGAATTCTTGTCATCACAATGTTCCATGACCGTGTCATCACAATGCTCCAGAATTCTTGTCATCACCATGTTCCATGACCATGTCATCACAATTCTCCATGGCCCTTCTCATCACAATGCTCCAGAATTCTTGTCATCACAATGTTCCATGACCGTGTCATCACAATGCTCCAGATTGCTTGTCATCACAATGTTCCATGACCGTGTCATCACAATGCACCATGGCCCTTGTCATCACAATGCTCCATAATTCTTGTCATCACAATGTTCCATGCCGTGTCATTAAAATGCTCCAGAATTCTTGTCATCACAATGTTCCATGACCTTGTCATCACAATGCTCCATGGCCCTTGTCATCACAATTCTCCAGAATTCTTGTCATCACAATGTTCTATGACCGTGTCATCACAATGCTCCATGGCCCTTGTCATCCCAATGCTCCAGAATTCTTCTCATCACAATGTTCCATGACCGTGTCATCACAATGCTCCATGGCCCTTGTCATCACAATGCTCCAGAATTCTTGTCATCACAATGTTCCATGACCGTGTCATCACAATGCTACATGGCCCTTGTCATCACAATGCTCCAGAATTCTTGTCATCACAATGTTCCATGACCGTGTCATCACAATGCTCCATAATTCTTGTCATCACAATGTTCCATGACCGTGTCATCACAATGCTCCATAATTCTTGTCATCACAATGTTCCATGACCGTGTCATCACAATGCTCCACAATTCTTGTCATCACAATGTTCCATGACCGTGTCATCACAATGCTACATGATACTGGTCATCACAGTTCTCCATGACCTTTGCCATCACAATGTTCTATATAGTTTTTCATGACAATTCTAAATGACCACTTTAATCAATTTGCTTGCTGACCATTTTCATCACATTTCTCTATTGTCATTACAATTCCCCATGACCCCTTTCTTCACAATGCTCCATGATGCCTGTCATCACAATGCTCAATGGCTTTTGTTATCACAATGCTCCAGGACCAGTTTCATCACAATACTCCATCCCCCTTTTCATCACGGTGCACAATGAAACCTCTCATTACAATGCTCCGTGACACTTGTCATCACAATGCTCCATGGCCCTTGTCATCACAATGCTCTAGAATTCTTCTCATCACCATGTTCCATGACCATGTCATCAGAATTCTCCATGGCCCTTCGCATCACAATGCTCCAGAATTCTTGTCATCACAATGTTCCATGACCGTGTCATCACAATGCTCCATGGCCCTTTTCATCACAATGCTCCAGATTGCTTGTCATCACAACGTTCCATGACCGTGTCATCACAATGCACCATGGCCTTTGTCATCACCATGCTCCAGAATTCTTGTCATCACAATGTTCCATGACCGTGTCATCACAATGCGCCATGGCCCTTGTCATCACAATGCTCCATAATTCTTGTCATCACAATGTTCCATGACCGTGTCATCACAATGCTCTATATAGTTTTTCATGACAATTCTAAATGACCACTTTAATCACTTTGCTTGCTGACCATTTTCATCACATTTCTCTATTGTCATTACAATTTCCCATGACCCCCTTCTTCACAATGCTCCATGATGCCTATCATCACAATGCTCAATGGCTTTTGTTATCACAATGCTCCAGGAACAGTTTCATCACAATACTCCATCCCCCTTCTCATCACGGTGCATAATGAAAAGTTTCATTACAATGCTCCATGACAAATGTCATCACAATGCTCTAGAATTCTTGTCATCACAATGTTCCATGACCATGTCATCACAATTCTCCATGGCCCTTGTCATCATATTGCTCCAGAATTCTTATCATCACAATGCTCCATGACACTTGTCATCACAATGCTCCATGGCCTTTGTCATCACAATGCTCCAGAATTCTTGTCATCACAATGTTCCATGACCGTGTCATCACAATGCTCCATGGCCCATGTCATCACAATTCTCCAGAATTCTTGTCATCACAATGTTCCATGACCGTGTCATCACAATGCTCCATGGCCCTTGTCATCACAATGCTCCAGAATTCTTGTCATCACAATGTTCCATGACCGTGTCATCACAATGCTCCATAATTCTTGTCATCACAATGTTCCATGATCGTGTCATCACAATGCTCCATAATTCTTGTCATCACAATGTTCCATGACCGTGTCACCACAATGCTCCACAATTCTTGTCATCACAATATTCCATGACCGTGTCATCACAATGCTACATGACACTGGTCATCACAGTTCTCCATGACCTTTGCCATCACAATGCTCTATATAGTTTTTCATGACAATTCTAAATGACCACTTTAATCAATTTGCTTGCTGACCATTTTCATCACATTTCTCTATTGTCATTACAATTCCCCATGACCCCTTTCTTCACAATGCTCCATGATGACTGTCATCACAATGCTCTATGGCTTTTGTTATCACAATGCTTCAGGACCAGTTTCATCACAATACTCCATCCCCCTTGTCATCACGGTGCACAATGAAACCTCTCATTACGATGCTCCGTGACACTTGTCATCACAATGCTCCATGGCCCTTGTCATCACAATGCTCCAGAATTCTTGTCATCACCATGTTCCATGACCATGTCATCACAATTCTCCATGGCCCTTCGCATCACAATGCTCCAGAATTCTTGTCATCACAATGTTCCATGACCGTGTCATCACAATGCTCCATGGCCCTTTTCATCACAATGCTCCAGATTGCTTGTCATCACAAAGTTCCATGACCGTGTCATCACAATGCACCATGGCCTTTGTCATCACCATGCTCCACAATTCTTGTCATCACAATGTTCCATGACCGTGTCATCACAATGCTCCAGAATTCTTGTCATCACCATGTTCCATGACAATGTCATCACAATTCTCCTTGGCCCTTCTCATCACAATGCTCCAGAATTCTTGTCATCACAATGTTCCATGACCGTGTCATCACAATGCTCCATTGCCCTTTTCATCACAATGCTCCAGATTGCTTGTCATCACAATGTTACATGACCGTGTCATCACAATGCACCATGGCCCTTGTCATCACAATGCTCCATAATTCTTGTCATCACAATATTCCATGACCGTGTAATTAAAATGCTCCAGAATTCTTGTCATCACAATGTTCCATGACCATGTCATCACAATGCTCCATGGCCCTTGTCATCACAATTCTCCAGAATTCTTGTCATCACAATGTTCCATGACCGTGTCATCACAAAGCTCCATGGCCCTTGTCATCACAATGCTCCAGAATTCTTGTCATCACAATGTTCCATGACCGTGTCATCACAATGCTCCATGGCCCTTGTCATCACAATGCTCCAGAATTCTTGTCATCACAATGTTCCATGACCGTGTCATCACAATGCTCCATGGCCCTTGTCATCACAATGCTCCAGAATTCTTGTCATCACAATGTTCCATGACCGTGTCATCACAATGCTCCATAATTCTTCTCATCACAATGTTCCATGACCGTTTCATCACAATGCTCCATAATTCTTGTCATCACAATGTTCCATGACCGTGTCATCACAATGCTACATGACACTGGTCATCACAGATCTCCATGACCTTTGCCATCACCATGCTCTATATAGTTTTTCATGACAATTCTAAATGACCACTTTAATCAATTTGCTTGCTGACCATTTTCATCACATTTCTCTATTGTCATTACAATTCCCCATAACCCCTTTCTTCACAACGCTCCATGATGCCTGTCATCACAATGCTCAATGGCTTTTGTTATTACAATGCTCCAGGACCAGTTTCATCACAATACTCCATCCCCCTTGTCATCATGGTGCACAATGAAACCTCTCATTACAATGCTCCGTGACACTTGTCATCACAATGCTCCATGGCCTTTGTCATCACAATTCTCCAGAATTCTTGTCATCACAATGTTCCATGACCGTGTCATCACAATGCTCCATGGCCCTTGTCATCACAATGCTCCAGAATTCTTGTCATCACAATGTTCCATGACCGTGTCATCACAATGCTCCATGGCCCTTGTCATCACAATGCTCCAGAATTCTTGTCATCACAATGTTCCATGACCGTGTCATCACAATGCTTCATGGCCCTTGTCATCACAATGCTCCAGAATTCTTGTCATCACAGAGTTCCATGACCGTGTCATCACAATGCTCCATAATTCTTGTCATCACAATGTTCCATGACCGTGTCATCACAATGCTCCAGAATTCTTGTCATCACAATGTTCCATGACCATGTCACCACAATGCTCCATGGCCCTTGTCATCACAATGCTCCAGAATTCTTGTCATCACAATGTTCCATGACCGTGTCATCACAATGCTCCATGGCCCTTGTCATCACAATGCTCCAGAATTCTTTTCATCACAATGTTCCATGACCGTGTCATCACAATGCTCCATGGCACTTGTCATCACAATGCTCCAGATATCTTGTCATCACAATGTTCCATGACCGTGTCATCACAATGCTCCATAATTCTTGTCATCAAAATGTTCCATGACCGTGTCATCACAATGCTCCAGAATTCTTGTCATCACAATGTTCCATGACCGTGTCATCACAATGCTGCATGGCCCTTGTCATCACAATGCTCCAGCATTCTTGTCATCACAAGTTCCATGACTGTTTCATCACAATGCTCCATGGCCCTGGTCATCACAATGCTTCAGATTGCTTGTCATCACAAAGTTCCATGACTGTGTCATCACAATGCACCTTGGCCCTTGTCATCACAATGCTCCAGAATTCTTGTCATCACAATGTTCCATGACCGTGTCATCACAATGCTCCATGGCCCTTTTCATCCCAATGCTCCAGAATTCTTGTCATCACAGTGTTCCATGACCGTGTCATCACAATGCTCCATGGCCCTTGTCATCACAATGCTCCAGAATTCTTGTCATCACAAAGTTCCATGACCGTGTCATCACAATGCACCATGGCCCTTGTCATCACAATGCTCCAGAATTCTTGTCATCACAATGTTCCATGACCGTGTCATCACAATGCTCCATAGCCCTTGTCATCACAATGCTCCAGAATTCTTGTCATCACAATGTTCCATGACCGTGTCATCACAGTGCTCCATGGCCCTTGTCATCACAATGCTCCAGAATTCTTGTCATCACAATGTTCCATGACCGTGTCATCACAATGCTCCATAATTCTTGTCATCACAATATTCCATGACCGTGTCATCACAATGCTCCATAATTCTTGTCATCACAATGTTCCATGACCGTGTCACCACAATGCTCCATGGCCCTTTTCATTACAATGCTCCAGAATTCTTGTCATCACAATGTTCCATGACCGTGTCATCACAATGCTCCATGGCCCTTGTCATCACAATTCTCCAGAATTCTTGTCATCACAATGTTCCATGACCGTGTCATCACAATGCTCCATGGTCCTTGTCATCACAATGCTCCAGAATTCTTGTCATCACAATGTTCCATGACCGTGTCACCACAATGCTCCACAATTCTTGTCATCACAATGTTCTATGACCGTGTCATCACAATGCTACATGACACTGGTCATCACAGTTCTCCATGACCTTTGCCATCACAATGCTCTATATAGTTTTTCATGACAATTCTAAATGACCACTTTAATCAATTTGCTTGCTGACCATTTTCATCACATTTCTCTATTGTCATTACAATTCCCCATGACCCCTTTCTTCACAATGTTCCATGATGCCTGTCATCACAATGCTCAATGGCTTTTGTTATCACAATGCTCCAGGACCAGTTTCATCACAATACTCCATCCCCCTTGTCATCACGGTGCACAATGAAACCTCTCATTACAATGCTCCGTGAAACTTGTCATCACAATGCTCCATGGCCCTTGTCATCACAATGCTCTAGAATTCTTGTCATCACCATGTTCCATGACCATGTCATCACAATTCTCCATGGCCCTTCGCATCACAATGCTCCAGAATTCTTGTCATCACAATGTTCCATGACCGTGTCATCACAATGCTCCATGGCCCTTTTCATCACAATGCTCCAGATTGCTTGTCATCACAACGTTCCATGACCGTGTCATCACAATGCACCATGGCCTTTGTCATCACCATGCTCCAGAATGCTTGTCATCACAATGTTCCATGACCGTGTCATCACAATGCTCCATGGCCCTTGTCATCACAATGCTCCAGAATTCTTGTCATCATAATGTTCCATGACCGTGTCATCACAATGCGCCATGGCCCTTGTCATCACAATGCTCCATAATTCTTGTCATCACAATGTTCCATGACCGTGTCATCACAATGCTCTATATAGTTTTTCATGACAATTCTAAATGACCACTTTAATCACTTTGCTTGCTGACCATTTTCATCACATTTCTCTATTGTCATTACAATTTCCCATGACCCCCTTCTTCACAATGCTCCATGATGCCTATCATCACAATGCTCAATGGCTTTTGTTATCACAATGCTCCAGGACCAGTTTCATCACAATACTCCATCCCCCTTGTCATCACGGTGCACAATGAAACCTCTCATTACAATGCTCCGTGACACTTGTCATCACAATGCTCCATGGCCCTTGTCATCACAATGCTCCAGAATTCTTGTCATCACCATGTTCCATGACCGTGTCATCACAATGCTCCATGGCCCTTTTCATCACAATGCTCCAGATTGCTTGTCATCACAACGTTCCATGACCGTGTCATCACAATGCACCATGGCCTTTGTCATCACCATGCTCCAGAATTCTTGTCATCACAATGTTCCATGACCGTGTCATCACAATGCTCCATGGCCCTTGTCATCACAATGCTCCAGAATTCTTGTCATCATAATGTTCCATGACCGTGTCATCACAATGCGCCATGGCCCTTGTCATCACAATGCTCCATAATTCTTGTCATCACAATGTTCCATGACCGTGTCATCACAATGCTCTATATAGTTTTTCATGACAATTCTAAATGACCACTTTAATCACTTTGCTTGCTGACCATTTTCATCACATTTCTCTATTGTCATTACAATTTCCCATGACCCCCTTCTTCACAATGCTCCATGATGCCTATCATCACAATGCTCAATGGCTTTTGTTATCACAATGCTCCAGGACCAGTTTCATCACAATACTCCATCCCCCTTCTCATCACGGTGCATAATGAAAAGTTTCATTACAATGCTCCATGACAAATGTCATCACAATGCTCTAGAATTCTTGTCATCACAATGATCCATGACCATGTCATCACAATTCTCCATGGCCCTTGTCATCATATTGCTCCAGAATTCTTATCATCACAATGCTCCATGACACTTGTCATCACAACGCTCCATGGCCTTTGTCATCACAATGCTCCAGAATTCTTGTCATCACAATGTTCCATGACCATGTCATCACAATGCTCCATGGCCCATGTCATCACAATTCTCCAGAATTCTTGTCATCACAATGTTCCATGACCGTGTCATCACAATGCTCCATGGCCCTTGTCATCACAATGCTCCAGAATTCTTGTCATCACAATGTTCCATGACCGTGTCATCACAATGCTACATGACACTGGTCATCACAGATCTCCATGACCTTTGCCATCACAATGCTCTATATAGTTTTTCATGACAATTCTAAATGACCACTTTAATCAATTTGCTTGCTGACCATTTTCATCACATTTCTCTATTGTCATTACAATTCCCCATAACCCCTTTCTTCACAATGCTCCATGATGCCTGTCATCACAATGCTCAATGGCTTTTATTATTACAATGCTCCAGGACCAGTTTCATCACAATACTCCATCCCCCTTGTCATCATGGTGCACAATGAAACCTCTCATTACAATGCTCCGTGACACTTGTCATCACAATGCACCATGGGCTTTGTCATCACCATGCTCCAGAATTCTTGTCATCACAATGTTCCATGACAGTGTCATCACAATGCTCCAGAATTCTTGTCATCACCATGTTCCATGACAATGTCATCACAATTCTCCATGGCCCTTCTCATCACAATGCTCCAGAATTCTTGTCATCACAATGTTCCATGACCGTGTCATCACAATGCTCCATGGCCCTTTTCATCACAATGCTCCAGATTGCTTGTCATCACAATGTTCCATGACCGTGTCATCACAATGCACCATGGCCCTTGTCATCACAATGCTCCATAATTCTTGTCATCACAATGTTCCATGACCGTGTCATTAAAATGCTCCAGAATTCTTGTCATCACAATGTTCCATGACCATGTCATCACAATGCTCCATGGCCTTTGTCATCACAATTCTCCAGAATTCTTGTCATCACAATGTTCCATGACCGTGTCATCACAATGCTCCAGAATTCTTGTCATCACAATGTTCCATGACCATGTCACCACAATGCTCCATGGCCCTTGTCATCACAATGCTCCAGAATTCTTGTCATCACAATGTTCCATGACCGTGTCATCACAATGCTCCATGGCCCTTGTCATCACAATGCTCCAGAATACTTTTCATCACAATGTTCCATGACCGTGTCATCACAATGCTCCATGGCCCTTGTCATCACAATGCTCCAGATTTTTTGTCATCACAATGTTCCATGACCGTGTCATCACAATGCTCCATAATTCTTGTCATCAAAATGTTCCATGACCGTGTCATCACAATGCTCCAGAATTCTTGTCATCACAATGTTCCATGACCGTGTCATCACAATGCTGCATGGCCCTTGTCATCACAATGCTCCAGCATTCTTGTCATCACAAGTTCCATGACTGTGTCATCACAATGCTCCATGGCCCTGGTCATCACAATGCTTCAGATTGCTTGTCATCACAAAGTTCCATGACTGTGTCATCACAATGCACCTTGGCCCTTGTCATCACAATGCTCCAGAATTCTTGTCATCACAATGTTCCATGACCGTGTCATCACAATGCTCCATGGCCCTTTTCATCCCAATGCTCCAGAATTCTTGTCATCACAATGTTCCATGACCGTGTCATCACAATGCTCCATGGCCATTGTCATCACAATGCTCCAGAATTCTTGTCATCACAAAGTTCCATGACCGTGTCATCACAATGCACCATGGCCCTTGTCATCACAATGCTCCAGAATTCTTGTCATCACAATGTTCCATGACCGTGTCATCACAATGCTCCATAGCCCTTGTCATCACAATGCTCCAGAATTCTTGTCATCACAATGTTCCATGACCGTGTCATCACAATGCTCCATGGCCCTTGTCATCACAATGCTCCAGAATTCTTGTCATCACAATGTTCCATGACCGTGTCATCACAATGCTCCATAATTCTTGTCATCACAATGTTCCATGACCGTGTCATCACAATGCTCCATAATTCTTGTCATCACAATGTTCCATGACCGTGTCACCACAATGCTCCATGGCCCTTTTAATCACAATGCTCCAGAATTCTTGTCATCACAATGTTCCATGACCGTGTCATCACAATGCTCCATGGCCCTTGTCATCACAATTCTCCAGAATTCTTGTCATCACAATGTTCCATGACCGTGTCATCACAATGCTACATGACACTGGTCATCACAGTTCTCCATGACCTTTGCCATCACAATGCTCTATATAGTTTTTCATGACAATTCTAAATGACCACTTTAATCAATTTGCTTGCTGACCATTTTCATCACATTTCTCTATTGTCATTACAATTCCCCATGACCCCTTTCTTCACAATGCTCCATGATGCCTGTCATCACAATGCTCAATGGCTTTTGTTATCACAATGCTCCAGGACCAGTTTCATCACAATACTCCATCCCCCTTGTCATCACGGTGCACAATGAAACCTCTCATTACAATGCTCCGTGACACTTGTCATCACAATGCTCCATGGCCCTTGTCATCACAATGCTCTAGAATTCTTGTCATCACCATGTTCCATGACCATGTCATCACAATTCTCCATGGCCCTTCGCATCACAATGCTCCAGAATTCTTGTCATCACAATGTTCCATGACCGTGTCATCACAATGCTCCATGGCCCTTTTCATCACAATGCTCCAGATTGCTTGTCATCACAACGTTCCATGACCGTGTCATCACAATGCACCATGGCCTTTGTCATCACCATGCTCCAGAATTCTTGTCATCACAATGTTCCATGACCGTGTCATCACAATGCTCCATGGCCCTTGTCATCACAATGCTCCAGAATTCTTGTCATCATAATGTTCCATGACCGTGTCATCACAATGCGCCATGGCCCTTGTCATCACAATGCTCCATAATTCTTGTCATCACAATGTTCCATGACCGTGTCATCACAATGCTCTATATAGTTTTTCATGACAATTCTAAATGACCACTTTAATCACTTTGCTTGCTGACCATTTTCATCACATTTCTCTATTGTCATTACAATTTCCCATGACCCCCTTCTTCACAATGCTCCATGATGCCTATCATCACAATGCTCAATGGCTTTTGTTATCACAATGCTCCAGGACCAGTTTCATCACAATACTCCATCCCCCTTCTCATCACGGTGCATAATGAAAAGTTTCATTACAATGCTCCATGACAAATGTCATCACAATGCTCTAGAATTCTTGTCATCACAATGTTCCATGACCATGTCATCACAATTCTCCATGGCCCTTGTCATCATATTGCTCCAGAATTCTTATCATCACAATGCTCCATGACACTTGTCATCACAACGCTCCATGGCCTTTGTCATCACAATGCTCCAGAATTCTTGTCATCACAATGTTCCATGACCGTGTCATCACAATGCTCCATGGCCCATGTCATCACAATTCTCCAGAATTCTTGTCATCACAATGTTCCATGACCGTGTCATCACAATGCTCCATGGCCTTTGTCATCACAATGCTCCAGAATTCTTGTCATCACAATGTTCCATGACCGTGTCATCACAATGCTACATGACACTGGTCATCACAGATCTCCATGACCTTTGCCATCACAATGCTCTATATAGTTTTTCATGACAATTCTAAATGACCACTTTAATCAATTTGCTTGCTGACCATTTTCATCACATTTCTCTATTGTCATTAGAATTCCCCATAACCCCTTTCTTCACAATGCTCCATGATGCCTGTCATCACAATGCTCAATGGCTTTTATTATTACAATGCTCCAGGACCAGTTTCATCACAATACTCCATCCCCCTTGTCATCATGGTGCACAATGAAACCTCTCATTACAATGCTCCGTGACACTTGTCATCACAATGCACCATGGGCTTTGTCATCACCATGCTCCAGAATTCTTGTCATCACAATGTTCCAAGACCGTGTCATCACAATGCTCCATGGCCCTTGTCATCACAATGCTCCAGAATTCTTGTCATCACAATGTTCCATGACCGTGTCATCACAATGCTCCATAATTCTTGTCATCACAATGTTCCATGACCGTGTCATCACAATGCTCCATAATTCTTGTTATCACAATGTTCCATGACCGTGTCACCACAATGCTCCATGGCCCTTTTCATCACAATGCTCCAGAATTCTTGTCATCACAATGTTCCATGACCGTGTCATCACAATGCTCCATGGCCCTTGTCATCACAATTCTCCAGAATTCTTGTCATCACAATGTTCCATGACCGTGTCATCACAATGCTCCATGGCCCTTGTCATCACAATGCTCCAGAATTCTTGTCATCACAATGTTCCATGACCGTGTCACCACAATGCTCCATAATTCTTGTCATCACAATGTTCCATGACCGTGTCATCACAATGCTACATGACACTGGTTATCACAGATCTCCATGACCTTTGCCATCACAATGCTCTATATAGTTTTTCATGACAATTCTAAATGACCACTTTAATCAATTTGCTTGCTGACCATTTTCATCACATTTCTCTATTGTCATTACAATTCCCCATGACCACTTTCTTCACAATGCGCCATGATGCCTGTTATCACAATGCTCAATGGCTTTTGTTATCACAATGCTCCAGGACCAGTTTCATCACAATACTCCATCCCCCTTGTCATCACGGTGCACAATGAATCCTCTCATTACAATGCTCCGTGACACTTGTCATCACAATGCTCCATGGCCCTTGTCATCACAATGCTCCAGAATTCTTGTCATCACCATGTTCCATGACCATGTCATCACAATTCTCCATGGCCCTTCGCATCACAATGCTCCAGAATTCTTGTCATCACAATGTTCCATGACCGTGTCATCACAATGCTACATGGCCCTTGTCATCACAATGCTCCAGAATTCTTGTCATCACAATGTTCCATGACCGTGTCATCACAATGCTCCATAATTCTTGTCATCACAATGTTCCATGACCGTGTCATCACAATGCTCCATAATTCTTGTCATCACAATGTTCCATGACCGTGTCATCACAATGCTCCACAATTCTTGTCATCACAATGTTCCATGACCGTGTCATCACAATGCTACATGATACTGGTCATCACAGTTCTCCATGACCTTTGCCATCACAATGTTCTATATAGTTTTTCATGACAATTCTAAATGACCACTTTAATCAATTTGCTTGCTGACCATTTTCATCACATTTCTCTATTGTCATTACAATTCCCCATGACCCCTTTCTTCACAATGCTCCATGATGCCTGTCATCACAATGCTCAATGGCTTTTGTTATCACAATGCTCCAGGACCAGTTTCATCACAATACTCCATCCCCCTTTTCATCACGGTGCACAATGAAACCTCTCATTACAATGCTCCGTGACACTTGTCATCACAATGCTCCATGGCCCTTGTCATCACAATGCTCTAGAATTCTTGTCATCACCATGTTCCATGACCATGTCATCACAATTCTCCATGGCCCTTCGCATCACAATGCTCCAGAATTCTTGTCATCACAATGTTCCATGACCGTGTCATCACAATGCTCCATGGCCCTTTTCATCACAATGCTCCAGATTGCTTGTCATCACAACGTTCCATGACCGTGTCATCACAATGCACCATGGCCTTTGTCATCACCATGCTCCAGAATTCTTGTCATCACAATGTTCCATGACCGTGTCATCACAATGCGCCATGGCCCTTGTCATCACAATGCTCCATAATTCTTGTCATCACAATGTTCCATGACCGTGTCATCACAATGCTCTATATAGTTTTTCATGACAATTCTAAATGACCACTTTAATCACTTTGCTTGCTGACCATTTTCATCACATTTCTCTATTGTCATTACAATTTCCCATGACCCCCTTCTTCACAATGCTCCATGATGCCTATCATCACAATGCTCAATGGCTTTTGTTATCACAATGCTCCAGGACCAGTTTCATCACAATACTCCATCCCCCTTCTCATCACGGTGCATAATGAAAAGTTTCATTACAATGCTCCATGACAAATGTCATCACAATGCTCTAGAATTCTTGTCATCACAATGTTCCATGACCATGTCATCACAATTCTCCGTGGCCCTTGTCATCATATTGCTCCAGAATTCTTATCATCACAATGCTCCATGACACTTGTCATCACAATGCTCCATGGCCTTTGTCATCACAATGCTCCAGAATTCTTGTCATCACAATGTTCCATGACCGTGTCATCACAATGCTCCATGGCCCATGTCATCACAATTCTCCAGAATTCTTGTCATCACAATATTCCATGACCGTGTCATCACAATGCTCCATGGCCCTTGTCATCACAATGCTCCAGAATTCTTGTCATCACAATGTTCCATGACCGTGTCATCACAATGCTCCATAATTCTTGTCATCACAATGTTCCATGATCGTGTCATCACAATGCTCCATAATTCTTGTCATCACAATGTTCCATGACCGTGTCACCACAATGCTCCACAATTCTTGTCATCACAATATTCCATGACCGTGTCATCACAATGCTACATGACACTGGTCATCACAGTTCTCCATGACCTTTGCCATCACAATGCTCTATATAGTTTTTCATGACAATTCTAAATGACCACTTTAATCAATTTGCTTGCTGACCATTTTCATCACATTTCTCTATTGTCATTACAATTCCCCATGACCCCTTTCTTCACAATGCTCCATGATGACTGTCATCACAATGCTCTATGGCTTTTGTTATCACAATGCTCCAGGACCAGTTTCATCACAATACTCCATCCCCCTTGTCATCACGGTGCACAATGAAACCTCTCATTACAATGCTCCGTGACACTTGTCATCACAATGCTCCATGGCCCTTGTCATCACAATGCTCCAGAATTCTTGTCATCACCATGTTCCATGACCATGTCATCACAATTCTCCATGGCCCTTCGCATCACAATGCTCCAGAATTCTTGTCATCACAATGTTCCATGACCGTGTCATCACAATGCTCCATGGCCCTTTTCATCACAATGCTCCAGATTGCTTGTCATCACAAAGTTCCATGACCGTGTCATCACAATGCACCATGGCCTTTGTCATCACCATGCTCCACAATTCTTGTCATCACAATGTTCCATGACCGTGTCATCACAATGCTCCAGAATTCTTGTCATCACCATGTTCCAAGACCATGTCATCACAATTCTCCTTGGCCCTTCTCATCACAATGCTCCAGAATTCTTGTCATCACAATGTTCCATGACCGTGTCATCACAATGCTCCATGGCCCATGTCATCACAATTCTCCAGAATTCTTGTCATCACAATGTTCCATGATCGTGTCATCACAATGCTCCATAATTCTTGTCATCACAATGTTCCATGACCGTGTCACCACAATGCTCCACAATTCTTGTCATCACAATGTTCCATGACCGTGTCATCACAATGCTACATGACACTGGTCATCACAGTTCTCCATGACCTTTGCCATCACAATGCTCTATATAGTTTTTCATGACAATTCTAAATGACCACTTTAATCAATTTGCTTGCTGACCATTTTCATCACATTTCTCTATTGTCATTACAATTCCCCATGACCCCTTTCTTCACAATGCGCCATGATGCCTGTCATCACAATGCTCAATGGCGTTTGTTATCACAATGCTCCAGGACCAGTTTCATCACAATACTCCATCCCCCTTGTCATCACGGTGCACAATGAAACCTCTCATTACAATGCTCCGTGACACTTGTCATCACAATTCTCCATGGCCCTTGTCATCACAATACTCCAGAATTCTTGTCATCACCATGTTCCATGACCATGTCATCACAATTCTCCATGGCCCTTCACATCACAATGCTCCAGAATTCTTGTCATCACAATGTTCCATGACCGTGTCATCACAATGCTCCATGGCCCTTTTCATCACAATGCTCCAGATTGCTTGTGATCACAAAGTTCCATGACCGTGTCATCACAATGCACCATGGCCTTTGTCATCACCATGCTCCAGAATTCTTGTCATCACAATGTTCCATGACCATGACATCACAATGCTCCATGGCCCTTGTCATCACAATTCTCCAGAATTCTTGTCATCACAATGTGCCATGACCGTGTCATCACAATGCTCCATGGCCTTTGTCATCATAATGCTCCAGAATTCTTGTCATCACAATGTTCCATGACCGTGTCATCACAATGCTCCATGGCCCTTGTCATCACAATGCTCCAGAATTCTTGTCATCACAATGTTCCATGACCGTGTCATCACAATGCTCCACAATTCTTGTCATCACAATGTTCCATGACCGTGTCATCACAATGATACATGACACTGGTCATCACAGTTCTCCATGACCTTTGCCATCACAATGCTCTATATAGTTTTTCATGACAATTCTAAATGACCACTTTAATCAATTTGCTTGCTGACCATTTTCATCACATTTCTCTATTGTCATTACAATTCCCCATGACCACTTTCTTCACAATGCGCCATGATGCCTGTTATCACAATGCTCAATGGCTTTTGTTATCACAATGCTCCAGGACCAGTTTCATCACAATACTCCATCCCCCTTGTCATCACGGTGCACAATGAAACCTCTCATTACAATGCTCCGTGACACTTGTCATCACAATGCTCCATGGCCCTTGTCATCACAATGCTCCAGAATTCTTGTCATCACCATGTTCCATGACCATGTCATCACAATTCTCCATGGCCCTTCGCATCACAATGCTCCAGAATTCTTGTCATCACAATGTTCCATGACCGTGTCATCACAATGCTCCATGGCCCTTTTCATCACAATGCTCCAGATTGCTTGTCATCACAAAGTTCCATGACCGTGTCATCACAATGCACCATGGCCTTTGTCATCACCATGCTCCAGAATTCTTGTCATCACAATGTTCCATGACCGTGTCATCACAATGCTCCAGAATTCTTGTCATCACCATGTTCCATGACCATGTCATCACAATTCTCCATGGCCCTTCTCATCACAATGCTCCAGAATTCTTGTCATCACAATGTTCCATGACCGTGTCATCACAATGCTCCAGATTGCTTGTCATCACAATGTTCCATGACCGTGTCATCACAATGCACCATGGCCCTTGTCATCACAATGCTCCATAATTCTTGTCATCACAATGTTCCATGCCGTGTCATTAAAATGCTCCAGAATTCTTGTCATCACAATGTTCCATGACCTTGTCATCACAATGCTCCATGGCCCTTGTCATCACAATTCTCCAGAATTCTTGTCATCACAATGTTCTATGACCGTGTCATCACAATGCTCCATGGCCCTTGTCATCCCAATGCTCCAGAATTCTTCTCATCACAATGTTCCATGACCGTGTCATCACAATGCTCCATGGCCCTTGTCATCACAATGCTCCAGAATTCTTGTCATCACAATGTTCCATGACCGTGTCATCACAATGCTACATGGCCCTTGTCATCACAATGCTCCAGAATTCTTGTCATCACAATGTTCCATGACCGTGTCATCACAATGCTCCATAATTCTTGTCATCACAATGTTCCATGACCGTGTCATCACAATGCTCCATAATTCTTGTCATCACAATGTTCCATGACCGTGTCATCACAATGCTCCACAATTCTTGTCATCACAATGTTCCATGACCGTGTCATCACAATGCTACATGATACTGGTCATCACAGTTCTCCATGACCTTTGCCATCACAATGTTCTATATTGTTTTTCATGACAATTCTAAATGACCACTTTAATCAATTTGCTTGCTGACCATTTTCATCACATTTCTCTATTGTCATTACAATTCCCCATGACCCCTTTCTTCACAATGCTCCATGATGCCTGTCATCACAATGCTCAATGGCTTTTGTTATCACAATGCTCCAGGACCAGTTTCATCACAATACTCCATCCCCCTTTTCATCACGGTGCACAATGAAACCTCTCATTACAATGCTCCGTGACACTTGTCATCACAATGCTCCATGGCCCTTGTCATCACAATGCTCTAGAATTCTTGTCATCACCATGTTCCATGACCATGTCATCACAATTCTCCATGGCCCTTCGCATCACAATGCTCCAGAATTCTTGTCATCAAAATGTTCCATGACCGTGTCATCACAATGCTCCATGGCCCTTTTCATCACAATGCTCCAGATTGCTTGTCATCACAACGTTCCATGACCGTGTCATCACAATGCACCATGGCCTTTGTCATCACCATGCTCCAGAATTCTTGTCATCACAATGTTCCATGACCGTGTCATCACAATGCGCCATGGCCCTTGTCATCACAATGCTCCATAATTCTTGTCATCACAATGTTCCATGACCGTGTCATCACAATGCTCTATATAGTTTTTCATGACAATTCTAAATGACCACTTTTATCACTTTGCTTGCTGACCATTTTCATCACATTTCTCTATTGTCATTACAATTTCCCATGACCCCCTTCTTCACAATGCTCCATGATGCCTATCATCACAATGCTCAATGGCTTTTGTTATCACAATGCTCCAGGAACAGTTTCATCACAATACTCCATCCCCCTTCTCATCACGGTGCATAATGAAAAGTTTCATTACAATGCTCCATGACAAATGTCATCACAATGCTCTAGAATTCTTGTCATCACAATGTTCCATGACCATGTCATCACATTTCTCCATGGCCCTTGTCATCATATTGCTCCAGAATTCTTATCATCACAATGCTCCATGACACTTGTCATCACAATGCTCCATGGCCTTTGTCATCACAATGCTCCAGAATTCTTGTCATCACAGAGTTCCATGACCGTGTCATCACAATGCTCCATAATTCTTGTCATCACAATGTTCCATGACCGTGTCATCACAATGCTCCAGAATTCTTGTCATCACAATGTTCCATGACCATGTCACCACAATGCTCCATGGCCCTTGTCATCACAATGCTCCAGAATTCTTGTCATCACAATGTTCCATGACCGTGTCATCACAATGCTCCATGGCCCTTGTCATCACAATGCTCCAGAATTCTTTTCATCACAATGTTCCATGACCGTGTCATCACAATGCTCCATGGCACTTGTCATCACAATGCTCCAGATTTCTTGTCATCACAATGTTCCATGACCGTGTCATCACAATGCTCCATAATTCTTGTCATCAAAATGTTCCATGACCGTGTCATCACAATGCTCCAGAATTCTTGTCATCACAATGTTCCATGACCGTGTCATCACAATGCTGCATGGCCCTTGTCATCACAATGCTCCAGCATTCTTGTCATCACAAGTTCCATGACTGTGTCATCACAATGCTCCATGGCCCTGGTCATCACAATGCTTCAGATTGCTTGTCATCACAAAGTTCCATGACTGTGTCATCACAATGCACCTTGGCCCTTGTCATCACAATGCTCCAGAATTCTTGTCATCACAATGTTCCATGACCGTGTCATCACAATGCTCCATGGCCCTTTTCATCCCAATGCTCCAGAATTCTTGTCATCACAGTGTTCCATGACCGTGTCATCACAATGCTCCATGGCCCTTGTCATCACAATGCTCCAGAATTCTTGTCATCACAAAGTTCCATGACCGTGTCATCACAATGCACCATGGCCCTTGTCATCACAATGCTCCAGAATTCTTGTCATCACAATGTTCCATGACCGTGTCATCACAATGCTCCATAGCCCTTGTCATCACAATGCTCCAGAATTCTTGTCATCACAATGTTCCATGACCGTGTCATCACAGTGCTCCATGGCCCTTGTCATCACAATGCTCCAGAATTCTTGTCATCACAATGTTCCATGACCGTGTCATCACAATGCTCCATAATTCTTGTCATCACAATATTCCATGACCGTGTCATCACAATGCTCCATAATTCTTGTCATCACAATGTTCCATGACCGTGTCACCACAATGCTCCATGGCCCTTTTCATTACAATGCTCCAGAATTCTTGTCATCACAATGTTCCATGACCGTGTCATCACAATGCTCCATGGCCCTTGTCATCACAATTCTCCAGAATTCTTGTCATCACAATGTTCCATGACCGTGTCATCACAATGCTCCATGGTCCTTGTCATCACAATGCTCCAGAATTCTTGTCATCACAATGTTCCATGACCGTGTCACCACAATGCTCCACAATTCTTGTCATCACAATGTTCCATGACCGTGTCATCACAATGCTACATGACACTGGTCATCACAGTTCTCCATGACCTTTGCCATCACAATGCTCTATATAGTTTTTCATGACAATTCTAAATGACCACTTTAATCAATTTGCTTGCTGACCATTTTCATCACATTTCTCTATTGTCATTACAATTCCCCATGACCCCTTTCTTCACAATGTTCCATGATGCCTGTCATCACAATGCTCAATGGCTTTTGTTATCACAATGCTCCAGGACCAGTTTCATCACAATACTCCATCCCCCTTGTCATCACGGTGCACAATGAAACCTCTCATTACAATGCTCCGTGAAACTTGTCATCACAATGCTCCATGGCCCTTGTCATCACAATGCTCTAGAATTCTTGTCATCACCATGTTCCATGACCATGTCATCACAATTCTCCATGGCCCTTCGCATCACAATGCTCCAGAATTCTTGTCATCACAATGTTCCATGACCGTGTCATCACAATGCTCCATGGCCCTTTTCATCACAATGCTCCAGATTGCTTGTCATCACAACGTTCCATGACCGTGTCATCACAATGCACCATGGCCTTTGTCATCACCATGCTCCAGAATGCTTGTCATCACAATGTTCCATGACCGTGTCATCACAATGCTCCATGGCCCTTGTCATCACAATGCTCCAGAATTCTTGTCATCATAATGTTCCATGACCGTGTCATCACAATGCGCCATGGCCCTTGTCATCACAATGCTCCATAATTCTTGTCATCACAATGTTCCATGACCGTGTCATCACAATGCTCTATATAGTTTTTCATGACAATTCTAAATGACCACTTTAATCACTTTGCTTGCTGACCATTTTCATCACATTTCTCTATTGTCATTACAATTTCCCATGACCCCCTTCTTCACAATGCTCCATGATGCCTATCATCACAATGCTCAATGGCTTTTGTTATCACAATGCTCCACGACCAGTTTCATCACAATACTCCATCCCCCTTCTCATCACGGTGCATAATGAAAAGTTTCATTACAATGCTCCATGACAAATGTCATCACAATGCTCTAGAATTCTTGTCATCACAATGTTCCATGACCATGTCATCACAATTCTCCATGGCCCTTGTCATCATATTGCTCCAGAATTCTTATCATCACAATGCTCCATGACACTTGTCATCACAATGCTCCATGGCCTTTGTCATCACAATGCTCCAGAATTCTTGTCATCACAATGTTCCATGACCGTGTCATCACAGTGCTCCATGGCCCATGTCATCACAATTCTCCAGAATTCTTGTCATCACAATGTTCCATGACCGTGTCATCACAATGCTCCATGGCCCTTGTCATCACAATGCTCCAGAATTCTTGTCATCACAATGTTCCATGACCGTGTCATCACAATGCTCTATATAGTTTTTCATGACAATTCTAAATGACCACTTTAATCACTTTGCTTGCTGACCATTTTCATCACATTTCTCTATTGTCATTACAATTTCCCATGACCCCCTTCTTCACAATGCTCCATGATGCCTATCATCACAATGCTCAATGGCTTTTGTTATCACAATGTTCCAGGACCAGTTTCATCACAATACTCAATCCCCCTTCTCATCACGGTGCATAATGAAAAGTTTCATTACAATGCTCCATGACAAATGTCATCACAATGCTCTAGAATTCTTGTCATCACAATGTTCCATGACCATGTCATCACAATTCTCCATGGCCCTTGTCATCATATTGCTCCAGAATTCTTATCATCACAATGCTCCATGACACTTGTCATCACAATGCTCCATGGCCTTTGTCATCACAATGCTCCAGAATTCTTGTCATCACAATGTTCCATGACCGTGTCATCACAATGCTACATGGCCCTTGTCATCACAATTCTCCAGAATTCTTGTCATCACAATGTTCCATGACTGTGTCATCACAATGCTCCATGGCCCTTGTCATCACAATGCTCCAGAATTCTTGTCATCACAATGTTCCATGACCGTGTCATCACAATGCTCCATAATTCTTGTCATCACAATGTTCCATGACCGTTTCATCACAATGCTCCAGAATTCTTGTCATCACAATGTTCCATGACCGTGTCATCACAATGCTCTATATAGTTTTTCATGACAATTCTAAATGACCACTTTAATCACTTTGCTTGCTGACCATTTTCATCACATTTCTCTATTGTCATTACAATTTCCCATGACCCCCTTCTTCACAATGCTCCATGATGCCTATCATCACAATGCTCAATGGCTTTTGTTATCACAATGCTCCAGGACCAGTTTCATCACAATACTCAATCCCCCTTCTCATCACGGTGCATAATGAAAAGTTTCATTACAATGCTCCATGACAAATGTCATCACAATGCTCTAGAATTCTTGTCATCACAATGTTCCATGACCATGTCATCACAATTCTCCATGGCCCTTGTCATCATATTGCTCCAGAATTCTTATCATCACAATGCTCCATGACACTTGTCATCACAATGCTCCATGGCCTTTGTCATCACAATGCTCCAGAATTCTTGTCATCACAATGTTCCATGACCGTGTCACCACAATGCTCCACAATTCTTGTCATCACAATGTTCCATGACCGTGTCATCACAATGCTACATGACACTGGTCATCACAGTTCTCCATGACCTTTGCCATCACAATGCTCTATATAGTTTTTCATGACAATTCTAAATGACCACTTTAATCAATTTGCTTGCTGACCATTTTCAACACATTTCTCTATTGTCATTAGAATTCCCCATGACCCCTTTCTTCACAATGCTCCATGATGCCTGTCATCACAATGCTCAATGGCTTTTGTTATCACAATGCTCCAGGACCAGTTTCATCAAAATACTCCATCTCCCTTGTCATCACGGTGCACAATGAAACCTCTCATTACAATGCTCCGTGACACTTGTCATCACAATGCTCCATGGCCCTTGTCATCACAATGCTCTAGAATTCTTGTCATCACCATGTTCCATGACCATGTCATCACAATTCTCCATGGCCCTTCGCATCACAATGCTCCAGAATTCTTGTCATCACAATGTTCCATGACCGTGTCATCACAATATTCCATGGCCCTTTTCATCACAATGCTCCAGATTGCTTGTCATCACAACGTTCCATGACCGTGTCATCACAATGCACCATGGCCTTTGTCATCACCATGCTCCAGAATGCTTGTCATCACAATGTTCCATGACCGTGTCATCACAATGCTCCATGGCCCTTGTCATCACAATGCTCCAGAATTCTTGTCATCATAATGTTCCATGACCGTGTCATCACAATGCGCCATGGCCCTTGTCATCACAATGCTCCATAATTCTTGTCATCACAATGTTCCATGACCGTGTCATCACAATGCTCTATATAGTTTTTCATGACAATTCTAAATGACCACTTCAATCACTTTGCTTGCTGACCATTTTCATCACATTTCTCTATTGTCATTACAATTTCCCATGACCCCCTTCTTCACAATGCTCCATGATGCCTATCATCACAATGCTCAATGGCTTTTGTTATCACAATGCTCCAGGACCAGTTTCATCACAATACTCCATCCCCCTTCTCATCACGGTGCATAATGAAAAGTTTCATTACAATGCTCCCTGACAAATGTCATCACAATGCTCTAGAATTCTTGTCATCACAATGCTCCATGACACTTGTCATCACAATGCACCATGGCCCTTGTCATCACAATGCTCCATAATTCTTGTCATCACAATGTTCCATGACCGTGTCATTAAAATGCTCCAGAATTCTTGTCATCACAATGTTCCATGACCATGTCATCACAATGCTCCATGGCCTTTGTCATCACAATTCTCCAGAATTCTTGTCATCACAATTTTCCATGACCGTGTAATCACAATGCTCCATGGCCCTTGTCATCACAATGCTCCAGAATTCTTGTCATCACAATGTTCCATGACCGTGTCATCACAATGCTCCATGGCCCTTGTCATCACAATGCTCCAGAATTCTTGTCATCACAATGTTCCATGACCGTGTCATCACAATGCTTCATGGCCCTTGTCATCACAATGCTCCAGAATTCTTGTCATCACAGTGTTCCATGACCGTGTCATCACAATGCTCCATAATTCTTGTCATCACAATGTTCCATGACCGTGTCATCACAATGCTCCAGAATTCTTGTCATCACAATGTTCCATGACCATGTCACCACAATGCTCCATGGCCCTTGTCATCACAATGCTCCAGAATTCTTGTCATCACAATGTTCCATGACCGTGTCATCACAATGCTCCATGGCCCTTGTCATCACAATGCTCCAGAATTCTTTTCATCACAATGTTCCATGACCGTGTCATCACAATGCTCCATGGCCCTTGTCATCACAATGCTCCAGATTTCTTGTCATCACAATGTTCCATGACCGTGTCATCACAATGCTCCATAATTCTTGTCATCAAAATGTTCCATGACCGTGTCATCACAATGCTCCAGAATTCTTGTCATCACAATGTTCCATGACCGTGTCATCACAATGCTGCATGGCCCTTGTCATCACAATGCTCCAGCATTCTTGTCATCACAAGTTCCATGACTGTGTCATCACAATGCTCCATGGCCCTGGTCATCACAATGCTTCAGATTGCTTGTCATCACAAAGTTCCATGACTGTGTCATCACAATGCACCTTGGCCCTTGTCATCACAATGCTCCAGAATTCTTGTCATCACAATGTTCCATGACCGTGTCATCACAATGCTCCATGGCCCTTTTCATCCCAATGCTCCAGAATTCTTGTCATCACAATGTTCCATGACCGTGTCATCACAATGCTCCATGGCCCTTGTCATCACAATGCTCCAGAATTCTTGTCATCACAAAGTTCCATGACCGTGTCATCACAATGCACCATGGCCCTTGTCATCACAATGCTCCAGAATTCTTGTCATCACAATGTTCCATGACCCTGTCATCACAAAGCTCCATAGCCCTTGTCATCACAATGCTCCAGAATTCTTGTCATCACAATGTTCCATGACCGTGTCATCACAATGCTCCATGGCCCTTGTCATCACAATGCTCCAGAATTCTTGTCATCACAATGTTCCATGACCGTGTCATCACAATGCTCCATAATTCTTGTCATCACAATGTTCCATGACCGTGTCATCACAATGCTCCATAATTCTTGTCATCACAATGTTCCATGACCGTGTCACCACAATGCTCCATGGCCCTTTTCATCACAATGCTCCAGAATTCTTGTCATCACAATGTTCCATGACCGTGTCATCACAATGCTCCATGGCCCTTGTCATCACAATTCTCCAGAATTCTTTTCATCACAATGTTCCATGACCGTGTCATCACAATGCTTCATGGCCCTTGTCATCACAATGCTCCAGAATTCTTGTCATCACAATGTTCCATGACCGTGTCACCACAATGCTCCACAATTCTTGTCATCACAATGTTCCATGACCGTGTCATCACAATGCTACATGACACTGGTCATCACAGTTCTCCATGACCTTTGCCATTACAATGCTCTATATAGTTTTTCATGACAATTCTAAATGACCACTTTAATCAATTTGCTTGCTGACCATTTTCATCACATTTCTCTATTGTCATTACAATTCCCCATGACCCCTTTCTTCACAATGCTCCATGATGCCTGTCATCACAATGCTCAATGGCTTTTGTTATCACAATGCTCCAGGACCAGTTTCATCAAAATACTCCATCCCCCTTGTCATCACGGTGCACAATGAATCCTCTCATTACAATGCGCCGTGACACTTGTCATCACAATGCTCCATGGCCCTTGTCATCACAATGCTCTAGAATTCTTGTCATCACCATGTTCCATGACCATGTCATCACAATTCTCCATGGCCCTTCGCATCACAATGCTCCAGAATTCTTGTCATCACAATGTTCCATGACCGTGTCATCACAATATTCCATGGCCCTTTTCATCACAATGCTCCAGATTGCTTGTCATCACAACGTTCCATGACCGTGTCATCACAATGCACCATGGCCTTTGTCATCACCATGCTCCAGAATTCTTGTCATCACAATGTTCCATGACCGTGTCATCACAATGCTCCATGGCCCTTGTCATCACAATGCTCCAGAATTCTTGTCATCATAATGTTCCATGACCGTGTCATCACAATGCGCCATGGCCCTTGTCATCACAATGCTCCATAATTCTTGTCATCACAATGTTCCATGACCGTGTCATCACAATGCTCTATATAGTTTTTCATGACAATTCTAAATGACCACTTTAATCACTTTGCTTGCTGACCATTTTCATCACATTTCTCTATTGTCATTACAATTTCCCATGACCCCCTTCTTCACAATGCTCCATGATGCCTATCATCACAATGCTCAATGGCTTTTGTTATCACAATGCTCCAGGACCAGTTTCATCACAATACTCCATCCCCCTTCTCATCACGGTGCATAATGAAAAGTTTCATTACAATGCTCCATGACAAATGTCATCACAATGCTCTAGAATTCTTGTCATCACAATGTTCCATGACCATGTCATCACAATTCTCCATGGCCCTTGTCATCATATTGCTCCAGAATTCTTATCATCACAATGCTCCATGACACTTGTCATCACAACGCTCCATGGCCTTTGTCATCACAATGCTCCAGAATTCTTGTCATCACAATGTTCCATGACCGTGTCATCACAATGCTCCATGGCCCATGTCATCACAATTCTCCAGAATTCTTGTCATCACAATGTTCCATGACCGTGTCATCACAATGCTCCATGGCCCTTGTCATCACAATGCTCCAGAATTCTTGTCATCACAATGTTCCATGACCGTGTCATCACAATGCTCCATAATTCTTGTCATCACAATGTTCCATTATCGTGTCATCACAATGCTCCATAATTCTTGTCATCACAATGTTCCATGACCGTGTCACCACAATGCTCCACAATGCTTGTCATCACAATGTTCCATGACCGTGTCATCACAATGCTACATGACACTGGTCATCACAGTTCTCCATGACCTTTGCCATCACAATGCTCTATATAGTTTTTCATGACAATTCTAAATGACCACTTTAATCAATTTGCTTGCTGACCATTTTCATCACATTTCTCTATTGTCATTACAATTCCCCATGACCCCTTTCTTCACAATGCGCCATGATGCCTGTCATCACAATGCTCAATGGCGTTTGTTATCACAATGCTCCAGGACCAGTTTCATCACAATACTCCATCCCCCTTGTCATCACGGTGCACAATGAAACCTCTCATTACAATGCTCCGTGACACTTGTCATCACAATTCTCCATGGCCCTTGTCATCACAATACTCCAGAATTCTTGTCATCACCATGTTCCATGACCATGTCATCACAATTCTGCATGGCCCTTCACATCACAATGCTCCAGAATTCTTGTCATCACAATGTTCCATGACCGTGTCATCACAATGCTCCATGGCCCTTTTCATCACAATGCTCCAGATTGCTTGTGATCACAAAGTTCCATGACCGTGTCATCACAATGCACCATGGCCTTTGTCATCACCATGCTCCAGAATTCTTGTCATCACAATGTTCCATGACAGTGTCATCACAATGCTCCATGGCCCTTGTCATCACAATGCTCCAGAATTCTTGTCACCACAATGTTCCATGACCGTGTCATCACAATGCTCCATGGCCCTTTTCATCACAATGCTCCAGAATTCTTGTCATCACCATGTTCCATGACCGTGTCATCACAGTGCTCCATGGCCCTTGTCATCACAATGCTCCAGAATTCTTGTCATCACAATGTTCCATGACCGTGTCATCACAATGCTCCATGGCCCTTTTCATCACAATGCTCCAGATTGCTTGTCATCACAATGTTCCATGACCGTGTCTTCACAATGCACCATGGCCCTTGTCATCACAATGCTCCATAATTCTTGTCATCACAATGTTCCATGACCGTGTCATTAAAATGCTCCAGAATTCTTGTCATCACAATGTTCCATGACCATGTCATCACAATGCTCCATGGCCCTTGTCATCACAATTCTCCAGAATTTTTGTCATCACAATGTTCCATGACCGTGTCATCACAATGCTCCATGGCCTTTGTCATCACAATGCTCCAGAATTCTTGTCATCACAATGTTCCATGACCGTGTCATCACAATGCTCCATGGGCCTTGTCATCACAATGCTCCAGAATTCTTGTCATCACAATGTTCCATGACCGTGTCATCACAATGCTCCAGAATTCTTGTCATCACAATGTTCCATGACCGTGTCATCACAATGATACATGACACTGGTCATCACAGTTCTCCATGACCTTTGCCATCACAATGCTCTATATAGTTTTTCATGACAATTCTAAATGACCACTTTAATCAATTTGCTTGCTGACCATTTTCATCACATTTCTCTATTGTCATTACAATTCCCCATGACCCCTTTCTTCACAATGCTCCATGATGACTGTCATCACAATGCTCTATGGCTTTTGTTATCACAATGCTCCAGGACCAGTTTCATCACAATACTCCATCCCCCTTGTCATCACGGTGCACAATGAAACCTCTCATTACAGTGCTCCGTGACACTTGTCATCACAATGCTCCATGGCCCTTGTCATCACAATGCTCTAGAATTCTTGTCATCACCATGTTCCATGACCATGTCATCACAATTCTCCATGGCCCTTCGCATCACAATGCTCCAGAATTCTTGTCATCACAATGTTCCATGACCGTGTCATCACAATGCTCCATGGCCCTTTTCATCACAATGCTCCAGATTGCTTGTCATCACAAAGTTCCATGACCGTGTCATCACAATGCACCATGGCCTTTGTCATCACCATGCTCCATAATTCTTGTCATCACAATGTTCCATGACCGTGTCATCACAATGCTCTATATAGTTTTTCATGACAATTCTAAATGACCACTTTAATCACTTTGCTTGCTGACCATTTTCATCACATTTCTCTATTGTCATTACAATTTCCCATGACCCCCTTCTTCACAATGCTCCATGATGCCTATCATCACAATGCTCAATGGCTTTTGTTATCACAATGCTCCAGGACCAGTTTCATCACAATACTCCATCCACCTTCTCATCACGGTGCATAATGAAAAGTTTCATTACAATGCTCCATGACAAATGTCATCACAATGCTCTAGAATTCTTGTCATCACAATGTTCCATGACCATGTCATCACAATTCTCCATGGCCCTTGTCATCATATTGCTCCAGAATTCTTATCATCACAACGCTCCATGACACTGGTCATCACAATGCTCCATGTCCTTTGTCATCACAATGCTCCAGAATTCTTGTCATCACAATGTTCCATGACCGTGTCATCACAATGCTCCATGGCCCATGTCATCACAATTCTCCAGAATTCTTGTCATCACAATGTTCCATGACCGTGTCATCACAATGCTCCATGGCCCTTGTCATCACAATGCTCCAGAATTCTTGTCATCACAATGTTCCATGACCGTGTCATCACAATGCTCCATGGCCCTTGTCATCACAATGCTCCAGAATTCTTGTCATCACAATGTTCCATGACCGTGTCATCACAATGCTCTATATAGTTTTTCATGACAATTCTAAATGACCACTTTAATCACTTTGCTTGCTGACCATTTTCATCACATTTCTCTATTGTCATTACAATTTCCCATGACCCCCTTCTTCACAATGCTCCATGATGCCTATCATCACAATGCTCAATGGCTTTTGTTATCACAATGCTCCAGGACCAGTTTCATCACAATACTCCATCCCCCTTCTCATCACGGTGCATAATGAAAAGTTTCATTACAATGCTCCATGACAAATGTCATCACAATGCTCTAGAATTCTTGTCATCACAATGTTCCATGACAATGTCATCACAATTCTCCATGGCCCTTTTCATCATATTGCTCCAGAATTCTTATCATCACAATGCTCCATGACACTTGTCATCACAATGCTCCATGGCCTTTGTCATCACAATGCTCCAGAATTCTTGTCATCACAATGTTCCATGACCGTGTCATCACAATGCTACATGGCCCTTGTCATCACAATTCTCCAGAATTCTTGTCATCACAATGTTCCATGACTGTGTCATCACAATGCTCCATGGCCCTTGTCATCACAATGGTCCAGAATTCTTGTCATCACAATGTTCCATGACCGTGTCATCACAATGCTCCATAATTCTTGTCATCACAATGTTCCATGACCGTTTCATCAGAATGCTCCATAATTCTTGTCATCACAATGTTCCATGACCGTGTCATCACAATGCTACATGACACTGGTCATCACAGATCTCCATGACCTTTGCCATCACAATGCTCTATATAGTTTTTCATGACAATTCTAAATGACCACTTTAATCAATTTGCTTGCTGACCATTTTCATCACATTTCTCTATTGTCATTACAATTCCCCATACACCCTTTCTTCACAATGCTCCATGATGCCTGTCATCACAATGCTCAATGGCTTTTGTTATTACAATGCTCCAGGACCAGTTTCATCACAATACTCCATCCCCCTTGTCATCATGGTGCACAATGAAACCTCTCATTACAATGCTCCGTGACACTTGTCATCACAATGCACCATGGGCTTTGTCATCACCATGCTCCAGAATTCTTGTCATCACCATGTTCCATGACAATGTCATCACAATTCTCCATGGCCCTTCTCATCACAATGCTCCAGAATTCTTGTCATCACAATGTTCCATGACCGTGTCATCACAATGCTCCATGGCCCTTTTCATCACAATGCTCCAGATTGCTTGTCATCACAATGTTCCATGACCGTGTCATCACAATGCACCATGGCCCTTGTCATCACAATGCTCCATAATTCTTGTCATCACAATGTTCCATGACCGTGTCATCACAATGCTCCATGGCCCTTGTCATCACAATGCTCCAGAATTCTTGTCATCACAATGTTCCATGATCGTGTCATCACAATGCTTCATGGCCCTTGTCATCACAATGCTCCAGAATTCTTGTCATCACAGTGTTCCATGACCGTGTCATCACAATGCTCCATAATTCTTGTCATCACAATGTTCCATGACCGTGTCATCACAATGCTCCAGAATTCTTGTCATCACAATGTTCCACGACCATGTCACCACAATGCTCCATGGCCCTTGTCATCACAATGCTCCAGAATTCTTGTCATCACAATGTTCCATGACCGTGTCATCACAATGCTCCATGGCCCTTGTCATCACAATGCTCCAGAATTCTTTTCATCACAATGTTCCATGACCGTGTCATCACAATGCTCCATGGCCCTTGTCATCACAATGCTCCAGATTTCTTGTCATCACAATGTTCCATGACCGTGTCATCACAATGCTCCACAATTCTTGTCATCACAATGTTCCATGACCGTGTCATCACAATGCTACATGACACTGGTCATCACAGTTCTCCATGACCTTTGCCATCACAATGCTCTATATAGTTTTTCATGACAATTCTAAATGACCACTTTAATCAATTTGCTTGCTGACCATTTTCATCACATTTCTCTATTGTCATTACAATTCCCCATGACCCCTTTCTTCACAATGCTCCATGATGCCTGTCATCACAATGCTCAATGGCTTTTGTTATCACAATGCTCCAGGACCAGTTTCATCACAATACTCCATCCCCCTTGTCATCACGGTGCACAATGAAACCTCTCATTACAATGCTCCGTGACACTTGTCATCACAATGCTCCATGGCCCTTGTCATCACAATGCTCTAGAATTCTTGTCATCACCATGTTCCATGACCATGTCATCACAATTCTCCATGGCCCTTCGCATCACAATGCTCCAGAATTCTTGTCATCACAATGTTCCATGACCGTGTCATCACAATGCTCCATGGCCCTTTTCATCACCATGCTCCAGATTGCTTGTCATCACAACGTTCCATGACCGTGTCATCACAATGCACCATGGCCTTTGTCATCACCATGCTCCAGAATTCTTGTCATCACAATGTTCCATGACCGTGTCATCACAATGCTCCATGGCCCTTGTCATCACAATGCTCCAGAATTCTTGTCATCATAATGTTCCATGACCGTGTCATCACAATGCGCCATGGCCCTTGTCATCACAATGCTCCATAATTCTTGTCATCACAATGTTCCATGACCGTGTCATCACAATGCTCTATATAGTTTTTCATGACAATTCTAAATGACCACTTTAATCACTTTGCTTGCTGACCATTTTCATCACATTTCTCTATTGTCATTACAATTTCCCATGACCCCCTTCTTCACAATGCTCCATGATGCCTATCATCACAATGCTCAATGGCTTTTGTTATCACAATGCTCCAGGACCAGTTTCATCACAATACTCCATCCCCCTTCTCATCACGGTGCATAATGAAAAGTTTCATTACAATGCTCCATGACAAATGTCATCACAATGCTCTAGAATTCTTGTCATCACAATGATCCATGACCGTGTCATCACAATGCTCTATATAGTTTTTCATGACAATTCTAAATGACCACTTTAATCACTTTGCTTGCTGACCATTTTCATCACATTTCTCTATTGTCATTACAATTTCCCATGACCCCCTTCTTCACAATGCTCCATGATGCCTATCATCACAATGCTCAATGGCTTTTGTTATCACAATGCTCCAGGACCAGTTTCATCACAATACTCCATCCACCTTCTCATCACGGTGCATAATGAAAAGTTTCATTACAATGCTCCATGACAAATGTCATCACAATGCTCTAGAATTCTTGTCATCACAATGTTCCATGACCATGTCATCACAATTCTCCATGGCCCTTGTCATCATATTGCTCCAGAATTCTTATCATCACAACGCTCCATGACACTGGTCATCACAATGCTCCATGTCCTTTGTCATCACAATGCTCCAGAATTCTTGTCATCACAATGTTCCATGACCGTGTCATCACAATGCTCCATGGCCCATGTCATCACAATTCTCCAGAATTCTTGTCATCACAATGTTCCATGACCGTGTCATCACAATGCTCCATGGCCCTTGTCATCACAATGCTCCAGAATTCTTGTCATCACAATGTTCCATGACCGTGTCATCACAATGCTCCATGGCCCTTGTCATCACAATGCTCCAGAATTCTTGTCATCACAATGTTCCATGACCGTGTCATCACAATGCTCTATATAGTTTTTCATGACAATTCTAAATGACCACTTTAATCACTTTGCTTGCTGACCATTTTCATCACATTTCTCTATTGTCATTACAATTTCCCATGACCCCCTTCTTCACAATGCTCCATGATGCCTATCATCACATTGCTCAATGGCTTTTGTTATCACAATGCTCCAGGACCAGTTTCATCACAATACTCAATCCCCCTTCTCATCACGGTGCATAATGAAAAGTTTCATTACAATGCTCCATGACAAATGTCATCACAATGCTCTAGAATTCTTGTCATCACAATGTTCCATGACAATGTCATCACAATTCTCCATGGCCCTTTTCATCATATTGCTCCAGAATTCTTATCATCACAATGCTCCATGACACTTGTCATCACAATGCTCCATGGCCTTTGTCATCACAATGCTCCAGAATTCTTGTCATCACAATGTTCCATGACCGTGTCATCACAATGCTACATGGCCCTTGTCATCACAATTCTCCAGAATTCTTGTCATCACAATGTTCCATGACTGTGTCATCACAATGCTCCATGGCCCTTGTCATCACAATGCTCCAGAATTCTTGTCATCACAATGTTCCATGACCGTGTCATCACAATGCTCCATAATTCTTGTCATCACAATGTTCCATGACCGTTTCATCACAATGCTCCATAATTCTTGTCATCACAATGTTCCATGACCGTGTCATCACAATGCTACATGACACTGGTCATCACAGATCTCCATGACCTTTGCCATCACAATGCTCTATATAGTTTTTCATGACAATTCTAAATGACCACTTTAATCAATTTGCTTGCTGACCATTTTCATCACATTTCTCTATTGTCATTACAATTCCCCATACACCCTTTCTTCACAATGCTCCATGATGCCTGTCATCACAATGCTCAATGGCTTTTGTTATTACAATGCTCCAGGACCAGTTTCATCACAATACTCCATCCCCCTTGTCATCATGGTGCACAATGAAACCTCTCATTACAATGCTCCGTGACACTTGTCATCACAATGCACCATGGGCTTTGTCATCACCATGCTCCAGAATTCTTGTCATCACCATGTTCCATGACAATGTCATCACAATTCTCCATGGCCTTCTCATCACAATGCTCCAAAATTCTTGTCATCACAATGTTCCATGACCGTGTCATCACAATGCTCCATGGCCCTTTTCATCACAATGCTCCAGATTGCTTGTCATCACAATGTTCCATGACCGTGTCATCACAATGCACCATGGCCCTTGTCATCACAATGCTCCATAATTCTTGTCATCACAATGTTCCATGACCGTGTCATTAAAATGCTCCAGAATTCTTGTCATCACAATGTTCCATGACCATGTCATCACAATGCTCCATGGCCTTTGTCATCACAATTCTCCAGAATTCTTGTCATCACAATTTTCCATGACCGTGTCATCACAATGCTCCATGGCCCTTGTCATCACAATGCTCCAGAATGCTTGTCATCACAATGTTCCATGACCGTGTCATCACAATGCTCCATGGCCCTTGTCATCACAATGCTCCAGAATTCTTGTCATCACAATGTTCCATGATCGTGTCATCACAATGCTTCATGGCCCTTGTCATCACAATGCTCCAGAATTCTTGTCATCACAGTGTTCCATGACCGTGTCATCACAATGCTCCATAATTCTTGTCATCACAATGTTCCATGACCGTGTCATCACAATGCTCCAGAATTCTTGTCATCACAATGTTCCATGACCATGTCACCACAATGCTCCATGGCCCTTGTCATCACAATGCTCCAGAATTCTTGTCATCACAATGTTCCATGACCGTGTCATCACAATGCTCCATGGCCCTTGTCATCACAATGCTCCAGAATTCTTTTCATCACAATGTTCCATGACCGTGTCATCACAATGCTCCATGGCCCTTGTCATCACAATGCTCCAGATTTCTTGTCATCACAATGTTCCATGACCGTGTCATCACAATGCTCCATAATTCTTGTCATCAAAATGTTCCATGACCGTGTCATCACAATGCTCCAGAATTCTTGTCATCACAATGTTCCATGACCGTGTCATCACAATGCTGCATGGCCCTTGTCATCACAATGCTCCAGCATTCTTGTCATCACAAGTTCCATGACTGTGTCATCACAATGCTCCATGGCCCTGGTCATCACAATGCTTCAGATTGCTTGTCATCACAAAGTTCCATGACTGTGTCTTCACAATGCACCTTGGCCCTTGTCATCACAATGCTCCAGAATTCTTGTCATCACAATGTTCCATGACCGTGTCATCACAATGCTCCATGGCCCTTTTCATCCCAATGCTCCAGAATTCTTGTCATCACAAAGTTCCATGACCGTGTCATCACAATGCACCATGGCCCTTGTCATCACAATGCTCCAGAATTCTTGTCATCACAATGTTCCATGACCGTGTCATCACAATGCTCCATAATTCTTGTCATCACAATGTTCCATGACCGTGTCATCACAATGCTCCATAATTCTTGTCATCACAATGTTCCATGACCGTGTCACCACAATGCTCCATGGCCCTTTTCATCACAATGCTCCAGAATTCTTGTCATCACAATGTTCCATGACCGTGTCATCACAATGTTCCATGGCCCTTGTCATCACAATTCTCCAGAATTCTTGTCATCACAATGTTCCATGACCGTGTCATCACAATGCTCCATGGACCTTGTCATCACAATGCTCCAGAATTCTTGTCATCACAATGTTCCATGACCGTGTCACCACAATGCTCCACAATTCTTGTCATCACAATGTTCCATGACCGTGTCATCACAATGCTACATGACACTGGTCATCACAGTTCTCCATGACCTTTGCCATCACAATGCTCTATATAGTTTTTCATGACAATTCTAAATGACCACTTTAATCAATTTGCTTGCTGACCATTTTCATCACATTTCTCTATTGTCATTACAATTCCCCATGACCCCTTTCTTCACAATGCTCCATGATGCCTGTCATCACAATGCTCAATGGCTTTTGTTATCACAATGCTCCAGGACCAGTTTCATCACAATACTCCATCCCCCTTGTCATCACGGTGCACAATGAAACCTCTCATTACAATGCTCCGTGACACTTGTCATCACAATGCTCCATGGCCCTTGTCATCACAATGCTCTAGAATTCTTGTCATCACCATGTTCCATGACCATGTCATCACAATTCTCCATGGCCCTTCGCATCACAATGCTCCAGAATTCTTGTCATCACAATGTTCCATGACCGTGTCATCACAATGCTCCATGGCCCTTTTCATCACCATGCTCCAGATTGCTTGTCATCACAACGTTCCATGACCGTGTCATCACAATGCACCATGGCCTTTGTCATCACCATGCTCCAGAATTCTTGTCATCACAATGTTCCATGACCGTGTCATCACAATGCTCCATGGCCCTTGTCATCACAATGCTCCAGAATTCTTGTCATCATAATGTTCCATGACCGTGTCATCACAATGCGCCATGGCCCTTGTCATCACAATGCTCCATAATTCTTGTCATCACAATGTTCCATGACCGTGTCATCACAATGCTCTATATAGTTTTTCATGACAATTCTAAATGACCACTTTAATCACTTTGCTTGCTGACCATTTTCATCACATTTCTCTATTGTCATTACAATTTCCCATGACCCCCTTCTTCACAATGCTCCATGATGCCTATCATCACAATGCTCAATGGCTTTTGTTATCACAATGCTCCAGGACCAGTTTCATCACAATACTCCATCCCCCTTCTCATCACGGTGCATAATGAAAAGTTTCATTACAATGCTCCATGACAAATGTCATCACAATGCTCTAGAATTCTTGTCATCACAATGATCCATGACCATGTCATCACAATTCTCCATGGCCCTTGTCATCATATTGCTCCAGAATTCTTATCATCACAATGCTCCATGACACTTGTCATCACAACGCTCCATGGCCTTTGTCATCACAATGCTCCAGAATTCTTGTCATCACAATGTTCCATGACCGTGTCATCACAATGCTCCATGGCCCATGTCATCACAATTCTCCAGAATTCTTGTCATCACAATGTTCCATGACCGTGTCATCACAATGCTCCATGGCCCTTGTCATCACAATGCTCCAGAATTCTTGTCATCACAATGTTCCATGACCGTGTCATCACAATGCTACATGACACTGGTCATCACAGATCTCCATGACCTTTGCCATCACAATGCTCTATATAGTTTTTCATGACAATTCTAAATGACCACTTTAATCAATTTGCTTGCTGACCATTTTCATCACATTTCTCTATTGTCATTACAATTCCCCATAACCCCTTTCTTCACAATGCTCCATGATGCCTGTCATCACAATGCTCAATGGCTTTTATTATTACAATGCTCCAGGACCAGTTTCATCACAATACTCCATCCCCCTTGTCATCATGGTGCACAATGAAACCTCTCATTACAATGCTCCGTGACACTTGTCATCACAATGCACCATGGGCTTTGTCATCACCATGCTCCAGAATTCTTGTCATCACAATGTTCCATGACAGTGTCATCACAAAGCTCCAGAATTCTTGTCATCACCATGTTCCATGACAATGTCATCACAATTCTCCATGGCCATTCTCATCACAATGCTCCAGAATTCTTGTCATCACAATGTTCCATGACCGTGTCATCACAATGCTCCATGGCCCTTTTCATCACAATGCTCCAGATTGCTTGTCATCACAATGTTCCATGACCGTGTCATCACAATGCACCATGGCCCTTGTCATCACAATGCTCCATAATTCTTGTCATCACAATGTTCCATGACCGTGTCATTAAAATGCTCCAGAATTCTTGTCATCACAATGTTCCATGACCATGTCATCACAATGCTCCATGGCCTTTGTCATCACAATTCTCCAGAATTCTTGTCATCACAATGTTCCATGACCGTGTCATCACAATGCTCCAGAATTCTTGTCATCACAATGTTCCATGACCATGTCACCACAATGCTCCATGGCCCTTGTCATCACAATGCTCCAGAATTCTTGTCATCACAATGTTCCATGACCGTGTCATCACAATGCTCCATGGCCCTTGTCATCACAATGCTCCAGAATACTTTTCATCACAATGTTCCATGACCGTGTCATCACAATGCTCCATGGCCCTTGTCATCACAATGCTCCAGATTTTTTGTCATCACAATGTTCCATGACCGTGTCATCACAATGCTCCATAATTCTTGTCATCAAAATGTTCCATGACCGTGTCATCACAATGCTCCAGAATTCTTGTCATCACAATGTTCCATGACCGTGTCATCACAATGCTGCATGGCCCTTGTCATCACAATGCTCCAGCATTCTTGTCATCACAAGTTCCATGACTGTGTCATCACAATGCTCCATGGCCCTGGTCATCACAATGCTCCAGATTGCTTGTCATCACAATGTTCCATGACCGTGTCATCACAATGCACCATGGCCCTTGTCATCACAATGCTCCATAATTCTTGTCATCACAATGTTCCATGACCGTGTCATTAAAATGCTCCAGAATTCTTGTCATCACAATGTTCCATGACCATGTCATCACAATGCTCCATGGCCTTTGTCATCACAATTCTCCAGAATTCTTGTCATCACAATGTTCCATGACCGTGTCATCACAATGCTCCAGAATTCTTGTCATCACAATGTTCCATGACCATGTCACCACAATGCTCCATGGCCCTTGTCATCACAATGCTCCAGAATTCTTGTCATCACAATGTTCCATGACCGTGTCATCACAATGCTCCATGGCCCTTGTCATCACAATGCTCCAGAATACTTTTCATCACAATGTTCCATGACCGTGTCATCACAATGCTCCATGGCCCTTGTCATCACAATGCTCCAGATTTTTTGTCATCACAATGTTCCATGACCGTGTCATCACAATGCTCCATAATTCTTGTCATCAAAATGTTCCATGACCGTGTCATCACAATGCTCCAGAATTCTTGTCATCACAATGTTCCATGACCGTGTCATCACATTGCTGCATGGCCCTTGTCATCACAATGCTCCAGCATTCTTGTCATCACAAGTTCCATGACTGTGTCATCACAATGCTCCATGGCCCTGGTCATCACAATGCTTCAGATTGCTTGTCATCACAAAGTTCCATGACTGTGTCATCACAATGCACCTTGGCCCTTGTCATCACAATGCTCCAGAATTCTTGTCATCACAATGTTCCATGACCGTGTCATCACAATGCTCCATGGCCCTTTTCATCCCAATTCTCCAGAATTCTTGTCATCACAATGTTCCATGACCGTGTCATCACAATGCTCCATGGCCCTTGTCATCACAATGCTCCAGAATTCTTGTCATCACAAAGTTCCATGACCGTGTCATCACAATGCACCATGGCCCTTGTCATCACAATGCTCCAGAATTCTTGTCATCACAATGTTCCATGACCGTGTCATCACAATGCTCCATAGCCCTTGTCATCACAATGCTCCAGAATTCTTGTCATCACAATGTTCCATGACCGTGTCATCACAATGCTCCATGGCCCTTGTCATCACAATGCTCCAGAATTCTTGTCATCACAATGTTCCATGACCGTGTCATCACAATGCTCCATAATTCTTGTCATCACAATGTTCCATGACCGTGTCATCACAATGCTCCATAATTCTTGTCATCACAATGTTCCATGACCGTGTCACCACAATGCTCCATGGCCCTTTTAATCACAATGCTCCAGAATTCTTGTCATCACAATGTTCCATGACCGTGTCATCACAATGCTCCATGGCCCTTGTCATCACAATTCTCCAGAATTCTTGTCATCACAATGTTCCATGACCGTGTCATCACAATGCTACATGACACTGGTCATCACAGTTCTCCATGACCTTTGCCATCACAATGCTCTATATAGTTTTTCATGACAATTCTAAATGACCACTTTAATCAATTTGCTTGCTGACCATTTTCATCACATTTCTCTATTGTCATTACAATTCCCCATGACCCCTTTCTTCACAATGCTCCATGATGCCTGTCATCACAATGCTCAATGGCTTTTGTTATCACAATGCTCCAGGACCAGTTTCATCACAATACTCCATCCCCCTTGTCATCACGGTGCACAATGAAACCTCTCATTACAATGCTCCGTGACACTTGTCATCACAATGCTCCATGGCCCTTGTCATCACAATGCTCTAGAATTCTTGTCATCACCATGTTCCATGACCATGTCATCACAATTCTCCATGGCCCTTCGCATCACAATGCTCCAGAATTCTTGTCATCACAATGTTCCATGACCGTGTCATCACAATGCTCCATGGCCCTTTTCATCACAATGCTCCAGATTGCTTGTCATCACAACGTTCCATGACCGTGTCATCACAATGCTCCATGGCCTTTGTCATCACAATTCTCCAGAATTCTTGTCATCACAATGTTCCATGACCGTGTCATCACAATGCTCCAGAATTCTTGTCATCACAATGTTCCATGACCATGTCACCACAATGCTCCATGGCCCTTGTCATCACAATGCTCCAGAATTCTTGTCATCACAATGTTCCATGACCGTGTCATCACAATGCTCCATGGCCCTTGTCATCACAATGCTCCAGAATTCTTGTCATCACAATGTTCCATGACCGTGTCATCACAATGCTCCATAATTCTTGTCATCACAATGTTCCATGACCGTGTCATCACAATGCTCCATAATTCTTGTCATCACAATGTTCCATGACCGTGTCACCACAATGCTCCATGGCCCTTTTCATCACAATGCTCCAGAATTCTTGTCATCACAATGTTCCATGACCGTGTCATCACAATGCTCCATGGCCCTTGTCATCACAATTCTCCAGAATTCTTTTCATCACAATGTTCCATGACCGTGTCATCACAATGCTTCATGGCCCTTGTCATCACAATGCTCCAGAATTCTTGTCATCACAATGTTCCATGACCGTGTCACCACAATGCTCCACAATTCTTGTCATCACAATGTTCCATGACCGTGTCATCACAATGCTACATGACACTGGTCATCACAGTTCTCCATGACCTTTGCCATTACAATGCTCTATATAGTTTTTCATGACAATTCTAAATGACCACTTTAATCAATTTGCTTGCTGACCATTTTCATCACATTTCTCTATTGTCATTACAATTCCCCATGACCCCTTTCTTCACAATGCTCCATGATGCCTGTCATCACAATGCTCAATGGCTTTTGTTATCACAATGCTCCAGGACCAGTTTCATCAAAATACTCCATCCCCCTTGTCATCACGGTGCACAATGAATCCTCTCATTACAATGCGCCGTGACACTTGTCATCACAATGCTCCATGGCCCTTGTCATCACAATGCTCTAGAATTCTTGTCATCACCATGTTCCATGACCATGTCATCACAATTCTCCATGGCCCTTCGCATCACAATGCTCCAGAATTCTTGTCATCACAATGTTCCATGACCGTGTCATCACAATATTCCATGGCCCTTTTCATCACAATGCTCCAGATTGCTTGTCATCACAACGTTCCATGACCGTGTCATCACAATGCACCATGGCCTTTGTCATCACCATGCTCCAGAATTCTTGTCATCACAATGTTCCATGACCGTGTCATCACAATGCTCCATGGCCCTTGTCATCACAATGCTCCAGAATTCTTGTCATCATAATGTTCCATGACCGTGTCATCACAATGCGCCATGGCCCTTGTCATCACAATGCTCCATAATTCTTGTCATCACAATGTTCCATGACCGTGTCATCACAATGCTCTATATAGTTTTTCATGACAATTCTAAATGACCACTTTAATCACTTTGCTTGCTGACCATTTTCATCACATTTCTCTATTGTCATTACAATTTCCCATGACCCCCTTCTTCACAATGCTCCATGATGCCTATCATCACAATGCTCAATGGCTTTTGTTATCACAATGCTCCAGGACCAGTTTCATCACAATACTCCATCCCCCTTCTCATCACGGTGCATAATGAAAAGTTTCATTACAATGCTCCATGACAAATGTCATCACAATGCTCTAGAATTCTTGTCATCACAATGTTCCATGACCATGTCATCACAATTCTCCATGGCCCTTGTCATCATATTGCTCCAGAATTCTTATCATCACAATGCTCCATGACACTTGTCATCACAACGCTCCATGGCCTTTGTCATCACAATGCTCCAGAATTCTTGTCATCACAATGTTCCATGACCGTGTCATCACAATGCTCCATGGCCCATGTCATCACAATTCTCCAGAATTCTTGTCATCACAATGATCCATGACCGTGTCATCACAATGCTCCATGGCCTTTGTCATCACAATGCTCCAGAATTCTTGTCATCACAATGTTCCATGACCGTGTCATCACAATGCTACATGACACTGGTCATCACAGATCTCCATGACCTTTGCCATCACAATGCTCTATATAGTTTTTCATGACAATTCTAAATGACCACTTTAATCAATTTGCTTGCTGACCATTTTCATCACATTTCTCTATTGTCATTACAATTCCCCATAACCCCTTTCTTCACAATGCTCCATGATGCCTGTCATCACAATGCTCAATGGCTTTTATTATTACAATGCTCCAGGACCAGTTTCATCACAATACTCCATCCCCCTTGTCATCATGGTGCACAATGAAACCTCTCATTACAATGCTCCGTGACACTTGTCATCACAATGCACCATGGGCTTTGTCATCACCATGCTCCAGAATTCTTGTCATCACAATGTTCCAAGACCGTGTCATCACAATGCTCCATGGCCCTTGTCATCACAATGCTCCAGAATTCTTGTCATCACAATGTTCCATGACCGTGTCATCACAATGCTCCATAATTCTTGTCATCACAATGTTCCATGACCGTGTCATCACAATGCTCCATAATTCTTGTTATCACAATGTTCCATGACCGTGTCACCACAATGCTCCATGGCCCTTTTCATCACAATGTTCCAGAATTCTTGTCATCACAATGTTCCATGACCGTGTCATCACAATGCTCCATGGCCCTTGTCATCACAATTCTCCAGAATTCTTGTCATCACAATGTTCCATGACCGTGTCATCACAATGCTCCATGGCCCTTGTCATCACAATGCTCCAGAATTCTTGTCATCACAATGTTCCATGACCGTGTCACCACAATGCTCCACAATTCTTGTCATCACAATGTTCCATGACCGTGTCATCACAATGCTACATGACACTGGTCATAACAGTTCTCCATGACCTTTGCCATCACAATGCTCTATATAGTTTTTCATGACAATTCTAAATGACCACTTTAATCAATTTGCTTGCTGACCATTTTCATCACATTTCTCTATTGTCATTACAATTCCCCATGACCCCTTTCTTCACAATGCTCCATGATGCCTGTCATCACAATGCTCAATGGCTTTTGTTATCACAATGCTCCAGGACCAGTTTCATCACAATACTGCATCCCCCTTGTCATCACGGTGCACAATGAAACCTCTCATTACAATGCTCCGTGACACTTGTCATCACAATGCTCCATGGCCCTTGTCATCACAATGCTCCAGAATTCTTGTCATCACCATGTTCCATGACCATGTCATCACAATTCTCCATGGCCCTTCGCATCACAATGCTCCAGAATTCTTGTCATCACAATGTTCCATGACCGTGTCATCACAATGCTCCATGGCCCTTTTCATCACAATGCTCCAGATTGCTTGTCATCACAAAGTTCCATGACCGTGTCATCACAATGCACCATGGCCTTTGTCATCACCATGCTCCAGAATTCTTGTCATCACAATGTTCCATGACCGTGTCATCACAATGCTCCAGAATTCTTGTCATCACCATGTTCCAAGACCATGTCATCACAATTCTCCTTGGCCCTTCTCATCACAATGCTCCAGAATTCTTGTCATCACAATGTTCCATGACCGTGTCATCACAATGCTCCATGGCCCATGTCATCACAATTCTCCAGAATTCTTGTCATCACAATGTTCCATGATCGTGTCATCACAATGCTCCATAATTCTTGTCATCACAATGTTCCATGACCGTGTCACCACAATGCTCCACAATTCTTGTCATCACAATGTTCCATGACCGTGTCATCACAATGCTACATGACACTGGTCATCACAGTTCTCCATGACCTTTGCCATCACAATGCTCTATATAGTTTTTCATGACAATTCTAAATGACCACTTTAATCAATTTGCTTGCTGACCATTTTCATCACATTTCTCTATTGTCATTACAATTCCCCATGACCCCTTTCTTCACAATGCGCCATGATGCCTGTCATCACAATGCTCAATGGCGTTTGTTATCACAATGCTCCAGGACCAGTTTCATCACAATACTCCATCCCCCTTGTCATCACGGTGCACAATGAAACCTCTCATTACAATGCTCCGTGACACTTGTCATCACAATTCTCCATGGCCCTTGTCATCACAATACTCCAGAATTCTTGTCATCACCATGTTCCATGACCATGTCATCACAATTCTCCATGGCCCTTCACATCACAATGCTCCAGAATTCTTGTCATCACAATGTTCCATGACCGTGTAATTAAAATGCTCCAGAATTCTTGTCATCACAATGTTCCATGACCATGTCATCACAATGCTCCATGGCCCTTGTCATCACAATTCTCCAGAATTCTTGTCATCACAATGTTCCATGACCGTGTCATCACAAAGCTCCATGGCCCTTGTCATCACAATGCTCCAGAATTCTTGTCATCACAATGTTCCATGACCGTGTCATCACAATGCTCCATGGCCCTTGTCATCACAATGCTCCAGAATTCTTGTCATCACAATGTTCCATGACCGTGTCATCACAATGCTCCATGGCCCTTGTCATCACAATGCTCCAGAATTCTTGTCATCACAATGTTCCATGACCGTGTCATCACAATGCTCCATAATTCTTCTCATCACAATGTTCCATGACCGTTTCATCACAATGCTCCATAATTCTTGTCATCACAATGTTCCATGACCGTGTCATCACAATGCTACATGACACTGGTCATCACAGATCTCCATGACCTTTGCCATCACAATGCTCTATATAGTTTTTCATGACAATTCTAAATGACCACTTTAATCAATTTGCTTGCTGACCATTTTCATCACATTTCTCTATTGTCATTACAATTCCCCATAACCCCTTTCTTCACAATGCTCCATGATGCCTGTCATCACAATGCTCAATGGCTTTTGTTATTACAATGCTCCAGGACCAGTTTCATCACAATACTCCATCCCCCTTGTCATCATGGTGCACAATGAAACCTCTCATTACAATGCTCCGTGACACTTGTCATCACAATGCTCCATGGCCTTTGTCATCACAATTCTCCAGAATTCTTGTCATCACAATGTTCCATGACCGTGTCATCACAATGCTCCATGGCCCTTGTCATCACAATGCTCCAGAATTCTTGTCATCACAATGTTCCATGACCGTGTCATCACAATGCTACATGGCCCTTGTCATCACAATGCTCCAGAATTCTTGTCATCACAATGTTCCATGACCGTGTCATCACAATGCTCCATAATTCTTGTCATCACAATGTTCCATGACCGTGTCATCACAATGCTCCATAATTCTTGTCATCACAATGTTCCATGACCGTGTCATCACAATGCTCCATGGCCCTTGTCATCACAATGCTCCAGAATTCTTGTCATCACAATGTTCCATGACTGTGTCATCACAATGCTCCATTGCCCTTTTCATCACAATGCTCCAGATTGCTTGTCATCACAATGTTACATGACCGTGTCATCACAATGCACCATGGCCCTTGTCATCACAATGCTCCATAATTCTTGTCATCACAATATTCCATGACCGTGTAATTAAAATGCTCCAGAATTATTGTCATCACAATGTTCCATGACCATGTCATCACAATTCTCCTTGGCCCTTCTCATCACAATGCTCCAGAATTCTTGTCATCACAATGTTCCATGACCGTGTCATCACAATGCTCCATTGCCCTTTTCATCACAATGCTCCAGATTGCTTGTCATCACAATGTTACATGACCGTGTCATCACAATGCACCATGGCCCTTGTCATCACAATGCTCCATAATTCTTGTCATCACAATATTCCATGACCGTGTAATTAAAATGCTCCAGAATTCTTGTCATCACAATGTTCCATGACCATGTCATCACAATGCTCCATGGCCCTTGTCATCACAATTCTCCAGAATTCTTGTCATCACAATGTTCCATGACCGTGTCATCACAAAGCTCCATGGCCCTTGTCATCACAATGCTCCAGAATTCTTGTCATCACAATGTTCCATGACCGTGTCATCACAATGCTCCATAATTCTTGTCATCAAAATGTTCCATGACCGTGTCATCACAATGCTCCAGAATTCTTGTCATCACAATGTTCCATGACCGTGTCATCACAATGCTGCATGGCCCTTGTCATCACAATGCTCCAGCATTCTTGTCATCACAAGTTCCATGACTGTGTCATCACAATGCTCCATGGCCCTGGTCATCACAATGCTTCAGATTGCTTGTCATCACAAAGTTCCATGACTGTGTCATCACAATGCACCTTGGCCCTTGTCATCACAATGCTCCAGAATTCTTGTCATCACAATGTTCCATGACCGTGTCATCACAATGCTCCATGGCCCTTTTCATCCCAATGCTCCAGAATTCTTGTCATCACAATGTTCCATGACCGTGTCATCACAATGCTCCATGGCCCTTGTCATCACAATGCTCCAGAATTCTTGTCATCACAAAGTTCCATGACCGTGTCATCACAATGCACCATGGCCCTTGTCATCACAATGCTCCAGAATTCTTGTCATCACAATGTTCCATGACCGTGTCATCACAATGCTCCATAGCCCTTGTCATCACAATGCTCCAGAATTCTTGTCATCACAATGTTCCATGACCGTGTCATCACAATGCTCCATGGCCCTTGTCATCACAATGCTCCAGAATTCTTGTCATCACAATGTTCCATGACCGTGTCATCACAATGCTCCATAATTCTTGTCATCACAATATTCCATGACCGTGTCATCACAATGCTCCATAATTCTTGTCATCACAATGTTCCATGACCGTGTCACCACAATGCTCCATGGCCCTTTTCATTACAATGCTCCAGAATTCTTGTCATCACAATGTTCCATGACCGTGTCATCACAATGCTCCATGGCCCTTGTCATCACAATTCTCCAGAATTCTTGTCATCACAATGTTCCATGACCGTGTCATCACAATGCTCCATGGCCCTTGTCATCACAATGCTCCAGAATTCTTGTCATCACAATGTTCCATGACCGTGTCACCACAATGCTCCACAATTCTTGTCATCACAATGTTCCATGACCGTGTCATCACAATGCTACATGACACTGGTCATCACAGTTCTCCATGACCTTTGCCATCACAATGCTCTATATAGTTTTTCATGACAATTCTAAATGACCACTTTAATCAATTTGCTTGCTGACCATTTTCATCACATTTCTCTATTGTCATTACAATTCCCCATGACCCCTTTCTTCACAATGCGCCATGATGCCTGTCATCACAATGCTCAATGGCGTTTGTTATCACAATGCTCCAGGACCAGTTTCATCACAATACTCCATCCCCCTTGTCATCACGGTGCACAATGAAACCTCTCATTACAATGCTCCGTGACACTTGTCATCACAATTCTCCATGGCCCTTGTCATCACAATACTCCAGAATTCTTGTCATCACCATGTTCCATGACCATGTCATCACAATTCTCCATGGCCCTTCACATCACAATGCTCCAGAATTCTTGTCATCACAATGTTCCATGACCGTGTAATTAAAATGCTCCAGAATTCTTGTCATCACAATGTTCCATGACCATGTCATCACAATGCTCCATGGCCCTTGTCATCACAATTCTCCAGAATTCTTGTCATCACAATGTTCCATGACCGTGTCATCACAATGCTACATGACACTGGTCATCACAGTTCTCCATGACCTTTGCCATCACAATGCTCTATATAGTTTTTCATGACAATTCTAAATGACCACTTTAATCAATTTGCTTGCTGACCATTTTCATCACATTTCTCTATTGTCATTACAATTCCCCATGACCCCTTTCTTCACAATGCTCCATGATGCCTGTCATCACAATGCTCAATGGCTTTTGTTATCACAATGCTCCAGGACCAGTTTCATCACAATACTCCATCCCCCTTGTCATCACGGTGCACAATGAAACCTCTCATTACAATGCTCCGTGACACTTGTCATCACAATGCTCCATGGCCCTTGTCATCACAATGCTCTAGAATTCTTGTCATCACCATGTTCCATGACCATGTCATCACAATTCTCCATGGCCCTTCGCATCACAATGCTCCAGAATTCTTGTCATCACAATGTTCCATGACCGTGTCATCACAATGCTCCATGGCCCTTTTCATCACAATGCTCCAGATTGCTTGTCATCACAACGTTCCATGACCGTGTCATCACAATGCACCATGGCCTTTGTCATCACCATGCTCCAGAATTCTTGTCATCACAATGTTCCATGACCGTGTCATCACAATGCTCCATGGCCCTTGTCATCACAATGCTCCAGAATTCATGTCATCATAATGTTCCATGACCGTGTCATCACAATGCGCCATGGCCCTTGTCATCACAATGCTCCATAATTCTTGTCATCACAATGTTCCATGACCGTGTCATCACAATGCTCTATATAGTTTTTCATGACAATTCTAAATGACCACTTTAATCACTTTGCTTGCTGACCATTTTCATCACATTTCTCTATTGTCATTACAATTTCCCATGACCCCCTTCTTCACAATGCTCCATGATGCCTATCATCACAATGCTCAATGGCTTTTGTTATCACAATGCTCCAGGACCAGTTTCATCACAATACTCCATCCCCCTTCTCATCACGGTGCATAATGAAAAGTTTCATTACAATGCTCCATGACAAATGTCATCACAATGCTCTAGAATTCTTGTCATCACAATGTTCCATGACCATGTCATCACAATTCTCCATGGCCCTTGTCATCATATTGCTCCAGAATTCTTATCATCACAATGCTCCATGACACTTGTCATCACAACGCTCCATGGCCTTTGTCATCACAATGCTCCAGAATTCTTGTCATCACAATGTTCCATGACCGTGTCATCACAATGCTCCATGGCCCATGTCATCACAATTCTCCAGAATTCTTGTCATCACAATGATCCATGACCGTGTCATCACAATGCTCCATGGCCTTTGTCATCACAATGCTCCAGAATTCTTGTCATCACAATGTTCCATGACCGTGTCATCACAATGCTACATGACACTGGTCATCACAGATCTCCATGACCTTTGCCATCACAATGCTCTATATAGTTTTTCATGACAATTCTAAATGACCACTTTAATCAATTTGCTTGCTGACCATTTTCATCACATTTCTCTATTGTCATTACAATTCCCCATAACCCCTTTCTTCACAATGCTCCATGATGCCTGTCATCACAATGCTCAATGGCTTTTATTATTACAATGCTCCAGGACCAGTTTCATCACAATACTCCATCCCCCTTGTCATCATGGTGCACAATGAAACCTCTCATTACAATGCTCCGTGACACTTGTCATCACAATGCACCATGGGCTTTGTCATCACCATGCTCCAGAATTCTTGTCATCACAATGTTCCAAGACCGTGTCATCACAATGCTCCATGGCCCTTGTCATCACAATGCTCCAGAATTCTTGTCATCACAATGTTCCATGACCGTGTCATCACAATGCTCCATAATTCTTGTCATCACAATGTTCCATGACCGTGTCATCACAATGCTCCATAATTCTTGTTATCACAATGTTCCATGACCGTGTCACCACAATGCTCCATGGCCCTTTTCATCACAATGCTCCAGAATTCTTGTCATCACAATGTTCCATGACCGTGTCATCACAATGCTCCATGGCCCTTGTCATCACAATACTCCAGAATTCTTGTCATCACAATGTTCCATGACCGTGTCATCACAATGCTCCATGGCCCTTGTCATCACAATGCTCCAGAATTCTTGTCATCACAATGTTCCATGACCGTGTCACCACAATGCTCCACAATTCTTGTCATCACAATGTTCCATGACCGTGTCATCACAATGCTACATGACACTGGTCATCACAGTTCTCCATGACCTTTGCCATCACAATGCTCTATATAGTTTTTCATGACAATTCTAAATGACCACTTTAATCAATTTGCTTGCTGACCATTTTCATCACATTTCTCTATTGTCATTACAATTCCCCATGACCCCTTTCTTCACAATGCTCCATGATGCCTGTCATCACAATGCTCAATGGCTTTTGTTATCACAATGCTCCAGGACCAGTTTCATCACAATACTCCATCCCCCTTGTCATCACGGTGCACAATGAAACCTCTCATTACAATGCTCCGTGACACTTGTCATCACAATGCTCCATGGCCCTTGTCATCACAATGCTCCAGAATTCTTGTCATCACCATGTTCCATGACCATGTCATCACAATTCTCCATGGCCCTTCGCATCACAATGCTCCAGAATTCTTGTCATCACAATGTTCCATGACCGTGTCATCACAATGCTCCATGGCCCTTTTCATCACAATGCTCCAGATTGCTTGTCATCACAAAGTTCCATGACCGTGTCATCACAATGCACCATGGCCTTTGTCATCACCATGCTCCACAATTCTTGTCATCACAATGTTCCATGACCGTGTCATCACAATGCTCCAGAATTCTTGTCATCACCATGTTCCAAGACCATGTCATCACAATTCTCCTTGGCCCTTCTCATCACAATGCTCCAGAATTCTTGTCATCACAATGTTCCATGACCGTGTCATCACAATGCTCCATGGCCCATGTCATCACAATTCTCCAGAATTCTTGTCATCACAATGTTCCATGATCGTGTCATCACAATGCTCCATAATTCTTGTCATCACAATGTTCCATGACCGTGTCACCACAATGCTCCACAATTCTTGTCATCACAATGTTCCATGACCGTGTCATCACAATGCTACATGACACTGGTCATCACAGTTCTCCATGACCTTTGCCATCACAATGCTCTATATAGTTTTTCATGACAATTCTAAATGACCACTTTAATCAATTTGCTTGCTGACCATTTTCATCACATTTCTCTATTGTCATTACAATTCCCCATGACCCCTTTCTTCACAATGCGCCATGATGCCTGTCATCACAATGCTCAATGGCGTTTGTTATCACAATGCTCCAGGACCAGTTTCATCACAATACTCCATCCCCCTTGTCATCACGGTGCACAATGAAACCTCTCATTACAATGCTCCGTGACACTTGTCATCACAATTCTCCATGGCCCTTGTCATCACAATACCCCAGAATTCTTGTCATCACCATGTTCCATGACCATGTCATCACAATTCTCCATGGCCCTTCACATCACAATGCTCCAGAATTCTTGTCATCACAATGTTCCATGACCGTGTAATTAAAATGCTCCAGAATTCTTGTCATCACAATGTTCCATGACCATGTCATCACAATGCTCCATGGCCCTTGTCATCACAATTCTCCAGAATTCTTGTCATCACAATGTTCCATGACCGTGTCATCACAAAGCTCCATGGCCCTTGTCATCACAATGCTCCAGAATTCTTGTCATCACAATGTTCCATGACCGTGTCATCACAATGCTCCATGGCCCTTGTCATCACAATGCTCCAGAATTCTTGTCATCACAATGTTCCATGACCGTGTCATCACAATGCTCCATGGCCCTTGTCATCACAATGCTCCAGAATTCTTGTCATCACAATGTTCCATGACCGTGTCATCACAATGCTCCATAATTCTTCTCATCACAATGTTCCATGACCGTTTCATCACAATGCTCCATAATTCTTGTCATCACAATGTTCCATGACCGTGTCATCACAATGCTACATGACACTGGTCATCACAGATCTCCATGACCTTTGCCATCACAATGCTCTATATAGTTTTTCATGACAATTCTAAATGACCACTTTAATCAATTTGCTTGCTGACCATTTTCATCACATTTCTCTATTGTCATTACAATTCCCCATAACCCCTTTCTTCACAATGCTCCATGATGCCTGTCATCACAATGCTCAATGGCTTTTGTTATTACAATGCTCCAGGACCAGTTTCATCACAATACTCCATCCCCCTTGTCATCATGGTGCACAATGAAACCTCTCATTACAATGCTCCGTGACACTTGTCATCACAATGCTCCATGGCCTTTGTCATCACAATTCTCCAGAATTCTTGTCATCACAATGTTCCATGACCGTGTCATCACAATGCTCCATGGCCCTTGTCATCACAATGCTCCAGAATTCTTGTCATCACAATGTTCCATGACCGTGTCATCACAATGCTACATGGCCCTTGTCATCACAATGCTCCAGAATTCTTGTCATCACAATGTTCCATGACCGTGTCATCACAATGCTCCATAATTCTTGTCATCACAATGTTCCATGACCGTGTCATCACAATGCTCCATAATTCTTGTCATCACAATGTTCCATGACCGTGTCATCACAATGCTCCATGGCCCTTGTCATCACAATGCTCCAGAATTCTTGTCATCACAATGTTCCATGACTGTGTCATCACAATGCTCCATGGCCCATGTCATCACAATGCTCCAGAATTCTTGTCATCACCATGTTCCAAGACCATGTCATCACAATTCTCCTTGGCCCTTCTCATCACAATGCTCCAGAATTCTTGTCATCACAATGTTCCATGACCGTGTCATCACAATGCTCCATGGCCCATGTCATCACAATTCTCCAGAATTCTTGTCATCACAATGTTCCATGATCGTGTCATCACAATGCTCCATAATTCTTGTCATCACAATGTTCCATGACCGTGTCACCACAATGCTCCACAATTCTTGTCATCACAATGTTCCATGACCGTGTCATCACAATGCTACATGACACTGGTCATCACAGTTCTCCATGACCTTTGCCATCACAATGCTCTATATAGTTTTTCATGACAATTCTAAATGACCACTTTAATCAATTTGCTTGCTGACCATTTTCATCACATTTCTCTATTGTCATTACAATTCCCCATGACCCCTTTCTTCACAATGCGCCATGATGCCTGTCATCACAATGCTCAATGGCGTTTGTTATCACAATGCTCCAGGACCAGTTTCATCACAATACTCCATCCCCCTTGTCATCACGGTGCACAATGAAACCTCTCATTACAATGCTCCGTGACACTTGTCATCACAATTCTCCATGGCCCTTGTCATCACAATACTCCAGAATTCTTGTCATCACCATGTTCCATGACCATGTCATCACAATTCTCCATGGCCCTTCACATCACAATGCTCCAGAATTCTTGTCATCACAATGTTCCATGACCGTGTAATTAAAATGCTCCAGAATTCTTGTCATCACAATGTTCCATGACCATGTCATCACAATGCTCCATGGCCCTTGTCATCACAATTCTCCAGAATTCTTGTCATCACAATGTTCCATGACCGTGTCATCACAAAGCTCCATGGCCCTTGTCATCACAATGCTCCAGAATTCTTGTCATCACAATGTTCCATGACCGTGTCATCACAATGCTCCATGGCCCTTGTCATCACAATGCTCCAGAATTCTTGTCATCACAATGTTCCATGACCGTGTCATCACAATGCTCCATGGCCCTTGTCATCACAATGCTCCAGAATTCTTGTCATCACAATGTTCCATGACCGTGTCATCACAATGCTCCATAATTCTTCTCATCACAATGTTCCATGACCGTTTCATCACAATGCTCCATAATTCTTGTCATCACAATGTTCCATGACCGTGTCATCACAATGCTACATGACACTGGTCATCACAGATCTCCATGACCTTTGCCATCACAATGCTCTATATAGTTTTTCATGACAATTCTAAATGACCACTTTAATCAATTTGCTTGCTGACCATTTTCATCACATTTCTCTATTGTCATTACAATTCCCCATAACCCCTTTCTTCACAATGCTCCATGATGCCTGTCATCACAATGCTCAATGGCTTTTGTTATTACAATGCTCCAGGACCAGTTTCATCACAATACTCCATCCCCCTTGTCATCATGGTGCACAATGAAACCTCTCATTACAATGCTCCGTGACACTTGTCATCACAATGCTCCATGGCCTTTGTCATCACAATTCTCCAGAATTCTTGTCATCACAATGTTCCATGACCGTGTCATCACAATGCTCCATGGCCCTTGTCATCACAATGCTCCAGAATTCTTGTCATCACAATGTTCCATGACCGTGTCATCACAATGCTACATGGCCCTTGTCATCACAATGCTCCAGAATTCTTGTCATCACAATGTTCCATGACCGTGTCATCACAATGCTCCATAATTCTTGTCATCACAATGTTCCATGACCGTGTCATCACAATGCTCCATAATTCTTGTCATCACAATGTTCCATGACCGTGTCATCACAATGCTCCATGGCCCTTGTCATCACAATGCTCCAGAATTCTTGTCATCACAATGTTCCATGACTGTGTCATCACAATGCTCCATTGCCCTTTTCATCACAATGCTCCAGATTGCTTGTCATCACAATGTTACATGACCGTGTCATCACAATGCACCATGGCCCTTGTCATCACAATGCTCCATAATTCTTGTCATCACAATATTCCATGACCGTGTAATTAAAATGCTCCAGAATTATTGTCATCACAATGTTCCATGACCATGTCATCACAATTCTCCTTGGCCCTTCTCATCACAATGCTCCAGAATTCTTGTCATCACAATGTTCCATGACCGTGTCATCACAATGCTCCATTGCCCTTTTCATCACAATGCTCCAGATTGCTTGTCATCACAATGTTACATGACCGTGTCATCACAATGCACCATGGCCCTTGTCATCACAATGCTCCATAATTCTTGTCATCACAATATTCCATGACCGTGTAATTAAAATGCTCCAGAATTCTTGTCATCACAATGTTCCATGACCATGTCATCACAATGCTCCATGGCCCTTGTCATCACAATTCTCCAGAATTCTTGTCATCACAATGTTCCATGACCGTGTCATCACAAAGCTCCATGGCCCTTGTCATCACAATGCTCCAGAATTCTTGTCATCACAATGTTCCATGACCGTGTCATCACAATGCTCCATAATTCTTGTCATCAAAATGTTCCATGACCGTGTCATCACAATGCTCCAGAATTCTTGTCATCACAATGTTCCATGACCGTGTCATCACAATGCTGCATGGCCCTTGTCATCACAATGCTCCAGCATTCTTGTCATCACAAGTTCCATGACTGTGTCATCACAATGCTCCATGGCCCTGGTCATCACAATGCTTCAGATTGCTTGTCATCACAAAGTTCCATGACTGTGTCATCACAATGCACCTTGGCCCTTGTCATCACAATGCTCCAGAATTCTTGTCATCACAATGTTCCATGACCGTGTCATCACAATGCTCCATGGCCCTTTTCATCCCAATGCTCCAGAATTCTTGTCATCACAATGTTCCATGACCGTGTCATCACAATGCTCCATGGCCCTTGTCATCACAATGCTCCAGAATTCTTGTCATCACAAAGTTCCATGACCGTGTCATCACAATGCACCATGGCCCTTGTCATCACAATGCTCCAGAATTCTTGTCATCACAATGTTCCATGACCGTGTCATCACAATGCTCCATAGCCCTTGTCATCACAATGCTCCAGAATTCTTGTCATCACAATGTTCCATGACCGTGTCATCACAATGCTCCATGGCCCTTGTCATCACAATGCTCCAGAATTCTTGTCATCACAATGTTCCATGACCGTGTCATCACAATGCTCCATAATTCTTGTCATCACAATATTCCATGACCGTGTCATCACAATGCTCCATAATTCTTGTCATCACAATGCTCCATAATTCTTGTCATCACAATGTTCCATGACCGTGTCACCACAATGCTCCATGGCCCTTTTCATTACAATGCTCCAGAATTCTTGTCATCACAATGTTCCATGACCGTGTCATCACAATGCTCCATGGCCCTTGTCATCACAATTCTCCAGAATTCTTGTCATCACAATGTTCCATGACCGTGTCATCACAATGCTCCATGGCCCTTGTCATCACAATGCTCCAGAATTCTTGTCATCACAATGTTCCATGACCGTGTCACCACAATGCTCCACAATTCTTGTCATCACAATGTTCCATGACCGTGTCATCACAGTGCTACATGACACTGGTCATCACAGTTCTCCATGACCTTTGCCATCACAATGCTCTATATAGTTTTTCATGACAATTCTAAATGACCACTTTAATCAATTTGCTTGCTGACCATTTTCATCACATTTCTCTATTGTCATTACAATTCCCCATGACCCCTTTCTTCACAATGCGCCATGATGCCTGTCATCACAATGCTCAATGGCGTTTGTTATCACAATGCTCCAGGACCAGATTCATCACAATACTCCATCCCCCTTGTCATCACGGTGCACAATGAAACCTCTCATTACAATGCTCCGTGACACTTGTCATCACAATTCTCCATGGCCCTTGTCATCACAATACTCCAGAATTCTTGTCATCACCATGTTCCATGACCATGTCATCACAATTCTCCATGGCCCTTCACATCACAATGCTCCAGAATTCTTGTCATCACAATGTTCCATGACCGTGTAATTAAAATGCTCCAGAATTCTTGTCATCACAATGTTCCATGACCATGTCATCACAATGCTCCATGGCCCTTGTCATCACAATTCTCCACAATTCTTGTCATCACAATGTTCCATGACCGTGTCATCACAAAGCTCCATGGCCCTTGTCATCACAATGCTCCAGAATTCTTGTCATCACAATGTTCCATGACCGTGTCATCACAATGCTCCATGGCCCTTGTCATCACAATGCTCCAGAATTCTTGTCATCACAATGTTCCATGACCGTGTCATCACAATGCTCCATGGCCCTTGTCATCACAATGCTCCAGAATTCTTGTCATCACAATGTTCCATGACCGTGTCATCACAATGCTCCATAATTCTTCTCATCACAATGTTCCATGACCGTTTCATCACAATGCTCCATAATTCTTGTCATCACAATGTTCCATGACCGTGTCATCACAATGCTACATGACACTGGTCATCACAGATCTCCATGACCTTTGCCATCACAATGCTCTATATAGTTTTTCATGACAATTCTAAATGACCACTTTAATCAATTTGCTTGCTGACCATTTTCATCACATTTCTCTATTGTCATTACAATTCCCCATAACCCCTTTCTTCACAATGCTCCATGATGCCTGTCATCACAATGCTCAATGGCTTTTGTTATTACAATGCTCCAGGACCAGTTTCATCACAATACTCCATCCCCCTTGTCATCATGGTGCACAATGAAACCTCTCATTACAATGCTCCGTGACACTTGTCATCACAATGCTCCATGGCCTTTGTCATCACAATTCTCCAGAATTCTTGTCATCACAATGTTCCATGACCGTGTCATCACAATGCTCCATGGCCCTTGTCATCACAATGCTCCAGAATTCTTGTCATCACAATGTTCCATGACCGTGTCATCACAATGCTACATGGCCCTTGTCATCACAATGCTCCAGAATTCTTGTCATCACAATGTTCCATGACCGTGTCATCACAATGCTCCATAATTCTTGTCATCACAATGTTCCATGACCGTGTCATCACAATGCTCCATAATTCTTGTCATCACAATGTTCCATGACCGTGTCATCACAATGCTCCATGGCCCTTGTCATCACAATGTTCCAGAATTCTTGTCATCACAATGTTCCATGACTGTGTCATCACAATGCTCCATTGCCCTTTTCATCACAATGCTCCAGATTGCTTGTCATCACAATGTTACATGACCGTGTCATCACAATGCACCATGGCCCTTGTCATCACAATGCTCCATAATTCTTGTCATCACAATATTCCATGACCGTGTAATTAAAATGCTCCAGAATTATTGTCATCACAATGTTCCATGACCATGTCATCACAATTCTCCTTGGCCCTTCTCATCACAATGCTCCAGAATTCTTGTCATCACAATGTTCCATGACCGTGTCATCACAATGCTCCATTGCCCTTTTCATCACAATGCTCCAGATTGCTTGTCATCACAATGTTACATGACCGTGTCATCACAATGCACCATGGCCCTTGTCATCACAATGCTCCATAATTCTTGTCATCACAATATTCCATGACCGTGTAATTAAAATGCTCCAGAATTCTTGTCATCACAATGTTCCATGACCATGTCATCACAATGCTCCATGGCCCTTGTCATCACAATTCTCCAGAATTCTTGTCATCACAATGTTACATGACCGTGTCATCACAAAGCTCCATGGCCCTTGTCATCACAATGCTCCAGAATTCTTGTCATCACAATGTTCCATGACCGTGTCATCACAATGCTCCATAATTCTTGTCATCAAAATGTTCCATGACCGTGTCATCACAATGCTCCAGAATTCTTGTCATCACAATGTTCCATGACCGTGTCATCACAATGCTGCATGGCCCTTGTCATCACAATGCTCCAGCATTCTTGTCATCACAAGTTCCATGACTGTGTCATCACAATGCTCCATGGCCCTGGTCATCACAATGCTTCAGATTGCTTGTCATCACAAAGTTCCATGACTGTGTCATCACAATGCACCTTGGCCCTTGTCATCACAATGCTCCAGAATTCTTGTCATCACAATGTTCCATGACCGTGTCATCACAATGCTCCATGGCCCTTTTCATCCCAATGCTCCAGAATTCTTGTCATCACAATGTTCCATGACCGTGTCATCACAATGCTCCATGGCCCTTGTCATCACAATGCTCCAGAATTCTTGTCATCACAAAGTTCCATGACCGTGTCATCACAATGCACCATGGCCCTTGTCATCACAATGCTCCAGAATTCTTGTCATCACAATGTTCCATGACCGTGTCATCACAATGCTCCATAGCCCTTGTCATCACAATGCTCCAGAATTCTTGTCATCACAATGTTCCATGACCGTGTCATCACAATGCTCCATGGCCCTTGTCATCACAATGCTCCAGAATTCTTGTCATCACAATGTTCCATGACCGTGTCATCACAATGCTCCATAATTCTTGTCATCACAATATTCCATGACCGTGTCATCACAATGCTCCATAATTCTTGTCATCACAATGTTCCATGACCGTGTCACCACAATGCTCCATGGCCCTTTTCATTACAATGCTCCAGAATTCTTGTCATCACAATGTTCCATGACCGTGTCATCACAATGCTCCATGGCCCTTGTCATCACAATTCTCCAGAATTCTTGTCATCACAATGTTCCATGACCGTGTCATCACAATGCTCCATGGCCCTTGTCATCACAATGCTCCAGAATTCTTGTCATCACAATGTTCCATGACCGTGTCACCACAATGCTCCACAATTCTTGTCATCACAATGTTCCATGACCGTGTCATCACAATGCTACATGACACTGGTCATCACAGTTCTCCATGACCTTTGCCATCACAATGCTCTATATAGTTTTTCATGACAATTCTAAATGACCACTTTAATCAATTTGCTTGCTGACCATTTTCATCACATTTCTCTATTGTCATTACAATTCCCCATGACCCCTTTCTTCACAATGTTCCATGATGCCTGTCATCACAATGCTCAATGGCTTTTGTTATCACAATGCTCCAGGACCAGTTTCATCACAATACTCCATCCCCCTTGTCATCACGGTGCACAATGAAACCTCTCATTACAATGCTCCGTGAAACTTGTCATCACAATGCTCCATGGCCCTTGTCATCACAATGCTCTAGAATTCTTGTCATCACCATGTTCCATGACCATGTCATCACAATTCTCCATGGCCCTTCGCATCACAATGCTCCAGAATTCTTGTCATCACAATGTTCCATGACCGTGTCATCACAATGCTCCATGGCCCTTGTCATCACAATGCTCCAGAATTCTTGTCATCACAATGTTCCATGACCGTGTCATCACAATGCTACATGGCCCTTGGCATCACAATGCTCCAGAATTCTTGTCATCACAATGTTCCATGACCGTGTCATCACAATGCTCCATAATTCTTGTCATCACAATGTTCCATGACCGTGTCATCACAATGCTCCATAATTCTTGTCATCACAATGTTCCATGACCGTGTCATCACAATGCTCCATGACACTGGTCATCACAATGCTCCAGAATTCTTGTCATCACAATGTTCCATGACTGTGTCATCACAATGCTCCATTGCCCTTTTCATCACAATGCTCCAGATTGCTTGTCATCACAATGTTACATGACCGTGTCATCACAATGCACCATGGCCCTTGTCATCACAATGCTCCATAATTCTTGTCATCACAATATTCCATGACCGTGTAATTAAAATGCTCCAGAATTATTGTCATCACAATGTTCCATGACCATGTCATCACAATTCTCCTTGGCCCTTCTCATCACAATGCTCCAGAATTCTGGTCATCACAATGTTCCATGACCGTGTCATCACAATGCTCCATTGCCCTTTTCATCACAATGCTCCAGATTGCTTGTCATCACAATGTTACATGACCGTGTCATCACAATGCACCATGGCCCTTGTCATCACAATGCTCCATAATTCTTGTCATCACAATATTCCATGACCGTGTAATTAAAATGCTCCAGAATTCTTGTCATCACAATGTTCCATGACCATGTCATCACAATGCTCCATGGCCCTTGTCATCACAATTCTCCAGAATTCTTGTCATCACAATGTTCCATGACCGTGTCATCACAAAGCTCCATGGCCCTTGTCATCACAATGCTCCAGAATTCTTGTCATCACAATGTTCCATGACCGTGTCATCACAATGCTCCATAATTCTTGTCATCAAAATGTTCCATGACCGTGTCATCACAATGCTCCAGAATTCTTGTCATCACAATGTTCCATGACCGTGTCATCACAATGCTGCATGGCCCTTGTCATCACAATGCTCCAGCATTCTTGTCATCACAAGTTCCATGACTGTGTCATCACAATGCTCCATGGCCCTGGTCATCACAATGCTTCAGATTGCTTGTCATCACAAAGTTCCATGACTGTGTCATCACAATGCACCTTGGCCCTTGTCATCACAATGCTCCAGAATTCTTGTCATCACAATGTTCCATGACCGTGTCATCACAATGCTCCATGGCCCTTTTCATCCCAATGCTCCAGAATTCTTGTCATCACAATGTTCCATGACCGTGTCATCACAATGCTCCATGGCCCTTGTCATCACAATGCTCCAGAATTCTTGTCATCACAAAGTTCCATGACCGTGTCATCACAATGCACCATGGCCCTTGTCATCACAATGCTCCAGAATTCTTGTCATCACAATGTTCCATGACCGTGTCATCACAATGCTCCATAGCCCTTGTCATCACAATGCTCCAGAATTCTTGTCATCACAATGTTCCATGACCGTGTCATCACAATGCTCCATGGCCCTTGTCATCACAATGCTCCAGAATTCTTGTCATCACAATGTTCCATGACCGTGTCATCACAATGCTCCATAATTCTTGTCATCACAATATTCCATGACCGTGTCATCACAATGCTCCATAATTCTTGTCATCACAATGTTCCATGACCGTGTCACCACAATGCTCCATGGCCCTTTTCATTACAATGCTCCAGAATTCTTGTCATCACAATGTTCCATGACCGTGTCATCACAATGCTCCATGGCCCTTGTCATCACAATTCTCCAGAATTCTTGTCATCACAATGTTCCATGACCGTGTCATCACAATGCTCCATGGCCCTTGTCATCACAATGCTCCAGAATTCTTGTCATCACAATGTTCCATGACCGTGTCACCACAATGCTCCACAATTCTTGTCATCACAATGTTCCATGACCGTGTCATCACAATGCTACATGACACTGGTCATCACAGTTCTCCATGACCTTTGCCATCACAATGCTCTATATAGTTTTTCATGACAATTCTAAATGACCACTTTAATCAATTTGCTTGCTGACCATTTTCATCACATTTCTCTATTGTCATTACAATTCCCCATGACCCCTTTCTTCACAATGTTCCATGATGCCTGTCATCACAATGCTCAATGGCTTTTGTTATCACAATGCTCCAGGACCAGTTTCATCACAATACTCCATCCCCCTTGTCATCACGGTGCACAATGAAACCTCTCATTACAATGCTCCGTGAAACTTGTCATCACAATGCTCCATGGCCCTTGTCATCACAATGCTCTAGAATTCTTGTCATCACCATGTTCCATGACCATGTCATCACAATTCTCCATGGCCCTTCGCATCACAATGCTCCAGAATTCTTGTCATCACAATGTTCCATGACCGTGTCATCACAATGCTCCATGGCCCTTTTCATCACAATGCTCCAGATTGCTAGTCATCACAACGTTCCATGACCGTGTCATCACAATGCACCATGGCCTTTGTCATCACCATGCTCCAGAATACTTGTCATCACAATGTTCCATGACCGTGTCATCACAATGCTCCATGGCCCTTGTCATCACAATGCTCCAGAATTCTTGTCATCATAATGTTCCATGACCGTGTCATCACAATGCGCCATGGCCCTTGTCATCACAATGCTCCATAATTCTTGTCATCACAATGTTCCATGACCGTGTCATCACAATGCTCTATATAGTTTTTCATGACAATTCTAAATGACCACTTTAATCACTTTGCTTGCTGACCATTTTCATCACATTTCTCTATTGTCATTACAATTTCCCATGACCCCCTTCTTCACAATGCTCCATGATGCCTATCATCACAATGCTCAATGGCTTTTGTTATCACAATGCTCCAGGACCAGTTTCATCACAATACTCCATCCCCCTTCTCATCACGGTGCATAATGAAAAGTTTCATTACAATGCTCCATGACAAATGTCATCACAATGCTCTAGAATTCTTGTCATCACAATGTTCCATGACCATGTCATCACAATTCTCCATGGCCCTTGTCATCATATTGCTCCAGAATTCTTATCATCACAATGCTCCATGACACTTGTCATCACAATGCTCCATGGCCTTTGTAATCACAATGCTCCAGAATTCTTGTCATCACAATGTTCCATGACCGTGTCATCACAATGCTCCATGGCCCATGTCATCACAATTCTCCAGAATTCTTGTCATCACAATGTTCCATGACCGTGTCATCACAATGCTCCATGGCCCTTGTCATCACAATGCTCCAGAATTCTAGTCATCACAATGTTCCATGACCGTGTCATCACAATGCTCCATGGCCCTTGTCATCACAATGCTCCAGAATTCTTGTCATCACAAAGTTCCATGACCGTGTCATCACAATGCACCATGGCCCTTGTCATCACAATGCTCCAGAATTCTTGTCATCACAATGTTCCATGACCGTGTCATCACAATGCTCCATGGCCCTTGTCATCACAATGCTCCAGAATTCTTGTCATCACAAAGTTCCATGACCGTGTCATCACAATGCACCATGGCCCTTGTCATCACAATGCTCCAGAATTCTTGTCATCACAATGTTCCATGACCGTGTCATCACAATGCTCCATGGCCCTTGTCATCACAATGCTCCAGAATTCTTGTCATCACAATGTTCCATGACCGTGTCATCACAATGCTCCATGGCCCTTGTCATCACAATGCTCCAGAATTCTTGTCATCACAATGTTCCATGACCGTGTCATCACAATGCTCCATAATTCTTGTCATCACAATGTTCCATGACCGTGTCATCACAATGCTCCATAATTCTTGTCATCACAATGTTCCATGACCGTGTCACCACAATGCTCCATGGCCCTTTTCATCACAATGCTCCAGAATTCTTGTCATCACAATGTTCCATGACCGTGTCATCACAATGCTCCATGGCCCTTGTCATCACAATTCTCCAGAATTCTTGTCATCACAATGTTCCATGACCGTGTCATCACAATGCTCCATGGCCCTTGTCATCACAATGCTCCAGAATTCTTGTCATCACAATGTTCCATGACCGTGTCATCACAATGCTCCAGAATTCTTGTCATCACAATGTTCCATGACCGTGTCATCACAATGCTCCAGAATTCTTGTCATCACAATGTTCCATGACCGTGTCATCACAATGCTCCAGAATTCTTGTCATCACAATGTTCCATGACCGTGTCATCACAATGCTCCATAATTCTTGTCATCACAATGTTCCATGACCGTGTCACCACAATGCTCCACAATTCTTGTCATCACAATGTTCCATGACCGTGTCATCACAATGCTACATGACACTGGTCATCACAGTTCTCCATGACCTTTGCCATCACAATGCTCTATATAGTTTTTCATGACAATTCTAAATGACCACTTTAATCAATTTGCTTGCTGACCATTTTCATCACATTTCTCTATTGTCATTACAATTCCCCATGACCCCTTTCTTCACAATGCTCCATGATGCCTGTCATCACAATGCTCAATGGCTTTTGTTATCACAATGCTCCAGGACCAGTTTCATCACAATACTCCATCCCCCTTGTCATGATGGTGCACAATGAAACCTCTCATTACAATGCTCCGTGACACTTGTCATCACAATGCTCCATGGCCCTTGTCATCACAATGCTCCAGAATTCTTGTCATCACCATGTTCCATGACCATGTCATCACAATTCTCCATGGCCCTTCGCATCACAATGCTCCAGAATTCTTGTCATCACAAAGTTCCATGACCGTGTCATCACAATGCACCATGGGCTTTGTCATCACCATGCTCCAGAATTCTTGTCATCACAATGTTCCATGACAGTGTCATCACAATGCTCCAGAATTCTTGTCATCACCATGTTCCATGACAATGTCATCACAATTCTCCATGGCCCTTGTCATCACAATGCTCCAGAATTCTTGTCATCACAATGTTCCATGACCGTGTCATCACAATGCTCCATGGCCCTTTTCATCCCAATGCTCCAGAATTCTTGTCATCACAATGTTCCATGACCGTGTCATCACAATGCTCCATAATTCTTGTCATCACAATGTTCCATGACCGTGTCACCACAATGCTCCATGGCCCTTTTCATCACAATGCTTCAGATTTCTTGTCATCACAATGTTCCATGACCGTGTCATCACAATGCTCCAGCATTCTTGTCATCACAATGTTCCATGACTGTGTCATCACAATGGTCTATGGCCCTGGTCATCACAATGCTTCAGATTGCTTGTCATCACAAAGTTCCATGACTGTGTCATCACAATGCACCATGGCCCTTGTCATCACAATGCTCCGGAATTCTTGTCATCACAATGTTCCATGACCGTGTCATCACAATGCTCCATGGCCCTTTTCATCCCAATGCTCCAGAATTCTTGTCATCACAATGTTCCCTGACCGTGTCATCACAATGCTCCATGGCCCTTGTCATCACAATGCTCCAGAATTCTTGTCATCACAAAGTTCCATGACCATGTCATCACAATGCACCATGGCCCTTGTCATCACAATGCTCCAGAATTCTTGTCATCACAATGTTCCATGACCGTGTCATCACAATGCACCATGGCCCTTGTCATCACAATGCTCCAGAATTCTTGTCATCACAATGTTCCATGACCGTGTCATCACAATGCTCCATAATTCTTGTCATCACAATGTTCCATGACCGTGTCACCACAATGCTCCACAATTCTTGTCATCACAATGTTCCATGACCGTGTCATCACAATGCTACATGACACTGGTCATCACAGTTCTCCATGACCTTTGCCATCACAATGCTCTATATAGTTTTTCATGACAATTCTAAATGACCACTTTAATCAATTTGCTTGCTGACCATTTTCATCACATTTCTCTATTGTCATTACAATTCCCCATGACCCCTTTCTTCACAATGCTCCATGATGCCTGTCATCACAATGCTCAATGGCTTTTGTTATCACAATGCTCCAGGACCAGTTTCATCACAATACTCCATCCCACTTGTCATCATGGTGCACAATGAAACCTCTCATTACAATGCTCCGTGACACTTGTCATCACAATGCTCCATGGCCCTTGCCATCACAATGCTCCAGAATTCTTGTCATCACCATGTTCCATGACCATGTCATCACAATGCTCCATGGCCCTTGTCATCACAATGCTCCAGAATTCTTGTCATCACAATGTTCCATGACCGTGTCATCACAATGCTCCAGAATTCTTGTCATCACAATGTTCCATGACCGTGTCATCACAATGCTCCAGAATTCTTGTCATCACAATGTTCCATGACCGTGTCATCACAATGCTCCAGAATTCTTGTCATCACAATGTTCCATGACCGTGTCATCACAATGCTCCATAATTCTTGTCATCACAATGTTCCATGACCGTGTCACCACAATGCTCCACAATTCTTGTCATCACAATGTTCCATGACCGTGTCATCACAATGCTACATGACACTGGTCATCACAGTTCTCCATGACCTTTGCCATCACAATGCTCTATATAGTTTTTCATGACAATTCTAAATGACCACTTTAATCAATTTGCTTGCTGACCATTTTCATCACATTTCTCTATTGTCATTACAATTCCCCATGACCCCTTTCTTCACAATGCTCCATGATGCCTGTCATCACAATGCTCAATGGCTTTTGTTATCACAATGCTCCAGGACCAGTTTCATCACAATACTCCATCCCCCTTGTCATGATGGTGCACAATGAAACCTCTCATTACAATGCTCCGTGACACTTGTCATCACAATGCTCCATGGCCCTTGTCATCACAATGCTCCAGAATTCTTGTCATCACCATGTTCCATGACCATGTCATCACAATTCTCCATGGCCCTTCGCATCACAATGCTCCAGAATTCTTGTCATCACAATGTTCCATGACCGTGTCATCACAATGCTCCATGGCCCTTTTCATCACAGTGCTCCAGTTTGCTTGTCATCACAAAGTTCCATGACCGTGTCATCACAATGCACCATGGGCTTTGTCATCACCATGCTCCAGAATTCTTGTCATCACAATGTTCCATGACAGTGTCATCACAATGCTCCAGAATTCTTGTCATCACCATGTTCCATGACAATGTCATCACAATTCTCCATGGCCCTTGTCATCACAATGCTCCAGAATTCTTGTCATCACAATGTTCCATGACCGTGTCATCACAATGCTCCATGGCCCTTTTCATCCCAATGCTCCAGAATTCTTGTCATCACAATGTTCCATGACCGTGTCATCACAATGCTCCATAATTCTTGTCATCACAATGTTCCATGACCGTGTCACCACAATGCTCCATGGCCCTTTTCATCACAATGCTTCAGATTTCTTGTCATCACAATGTTCCATGACCGTGTCATCACAATGCTCCATGGCCCTTGTCATCACAATGCTCCAGAATTCTTGTCATCACAAAGTTCCATGACCGTGTCATCACAATGCACCATGGCCCTTGTCATCACAATGCTCCAGAATTCTTGTCATCACAATGTTCCATGACCGTGTCATCACAATGCTCCATGGCCCTTGTCATCACAATGCTCCAGAATTCTTGTCATCACAAAGTTCCATGACCGTGTCATCACAATGCACCATGGCCCTTGTCATCACAATGCTCCAGAATTCTTGTCATCACAATGTTCCATGACCGTGTCATCACAATGCTCCATGGCCCTTGTCATCACAATGCTCCAGAATTCTTGTCATCACAATGTTCCATGACCGTGTCATCACAATGCTCCATGGCCCTTGTCATCACAATGCTCCAGAATTCTTGTCATCACAATGTTCCATGACCGTGTCATCACAATGCTCCATAATTCTTGTCATCACAATGTTCCATGACCGTGTCATCACAATGCTCCATAATTCTTGTCATCACAATGTTCCATGACCGTGTCACCACAATGCTCCATGGCCCTTTTCATCACAATGCTCCAGAATTCTTGTCATCACAATGTTCCATGACCGTGTCATCACAATGCTCCATGGCCCTTGTCATCACAATTCTCCAGAATTCTTGTCATCACAATGTTCCATGACCGTGTCATCACAATGCTCCATGGCCCTTGTCATCACAATGCTCCAGAATTCTTGTCATCACAATGTTCCATGACCGTGTCATCACAATGCTCCAGAATTCTTGTCATCACAATGTTCCATGACCGTGTCATCACAATGCTCCAGAATTCTTGTCATCACAATGTTCCATGACCGTGTCATCACAATGCTCCAGAATTCTTGTCATCACAATGTTCCATGACCGTGTCATCACAATGCTCCATAATTCTTGTCATCACAATGTTCCATGACCGTGTCACCACAATGCTCCACAATTCTTGTCATCACAATGTTCCATGACCGTGTCATCACAATGCTACATGACACTGGTCATCACAGTTCTCCATGACCTTTGCCATCACAATGCTCTATATAGTTTTTCATGACAATTCTAAATGACCACTTTAATCAATTTGCTTGCTGACCATTTTCATCACATTTCTCTATTGTCATTACAATTCCCCATGACCCCTTTCTTCACAATGCTCCATGATGCCTGTCATCACAATGCTCAATGGCTTTTGTTATCACAATGCTCCAGGACCAGTTTCATCACAATACTCCATCCCCCTTGTCATGATGGTGCACAATGAAACCTCTCATTACAATGCTCCGTGACACTTGTCATCACAATGCTCCATGGCCCTTGTCATCACAATGCTCCAGAATTCTTGTCATCACCATGTTCCATGACCATGTCATCACAATTCTCCATGGCCCTTCGCATCACAATGCTCCAGAATTCTTGTCATCACAAAGTTCCATGACCGTGTCATCACAATGCACCATGGGCTTTGTCATCACCATGCTCCAGAATTCTTGTCATCACAATGTTCCATGACAGTGTCATCACAATGCTCCAGAATTCTTGTCATCACCATGTTCCATGACAATGTCATCACAATTCTCCATGGCCCTTGTCATCACAATGCTCCAGAATTCTTGTCATCACAATGTTCCATGACCGTGTCATCACAATGCTCCATGGCCCTTTTCATCCCAATGCTCCAGAATTCTTGTCATCACAATGTTCCATGACCGTGTCATCACAATGCTCCATAATTCTTGTCATCACAATGTTCCATGACCGTGTCACCACAATGCTCCATGGCCCTTTTCATCACAATGCTTCAGATTTCTTGTCATCACAATGTTCCATGACCGTGTCATCACAATGCTCCAGCATTCTTGTCATCACAATGTTCCATGACTGTGTCATCACAATGGTCTATGGCCCTGGTCATCACAATGCTTCAGATTGCTTGTCATCACAAAGTTCCATGACTGTGTCATCACAATGCACCATGGCCCTTGTCATCACAATGCTCCGGAATTCTTGTCATCACAATGTTCCATGACCGTGTCATCACAATGCTCCATGGCCCTTTTCATCCCAATGCTCCAGAATTCTTGTCATCACAATGTTCCCTGACCGTGTCATCACAATGCTCCATGGCCCTTGTCATCACAATGCTCCAGAATTCTTGTCATCACAAAGTTCCATGACCATGTCATCACAATGCACCATGGCCCTTGTCATCACAATGCTCCAGAATTCTTGTCATCACAATGTTCCATGACCGTGTCATCACAATGCACCATGGCCCTTGTCATCACAATGCTCCAGAATTCTTGTCATCACAATGTTCCATGACCGTGTCATCACAATGCTCCATAATTCTTGTCATCACAATGTTCCATGACCGTGTCACCACAATGCTCCACAATTCTTGTCATCACAATGTTCCATGACCGTGTCATCACAATGCTACATGACACTGGTCATCACAGTTCTCCATGACCTTTGCCATCACAATGCTCTATATAGTTTTTCATGACAATTCTAAATGACCACTTTAATCAATTTGCTTGCTGACCATTTTCATCACATTTCTCTATTGTCATTACAATTCCCCATGACCCCTTTCTTCACAATGCTCCATGATGCCTGTCATCACAATGCTCAATGGCTTTTGTTATCACAATGCTCCAGGACCAGTTTCATCACAATACTCCATCCCACTTGTCATCATGGTGCACAATGAAACCTCTCATTACAATGCTCCGTGACACTTGTCATCACAATGCTCCATGGCCCTTGCCATCACAATGCTCCAGAATTCTTGTCATCACCATGTTCCATGACCATGTCATCACAATGCTCCATGGCCCTTGTCATCACAATGCTCCAGAATTCTTGTCATCACAATGTTCCATGACCGTGTCATCACAATGCTCCAGAATTCTTGTCATCACAATGTTCCATGACCGTGTCATCACAATGCTCCAGAATTCTTGTCATCACAATGTTCCATGACCGTGTCATCACAATGCTCCAGAATTCTTGTCATCACAATGTTCCATGACCGTGTCATCACAATGCTCCATAATTCTTGTCATCACAATGTTCCATGACCGTGTCACCACAATGCTCCACAATTCTTGTCATCACAATGTTCCATGACCGTGTCATCACAATGCTACATGACACTGGTCATCACAGTTCTCCATGACCTTTGCCATCACAATGCTCTATATAGTTTTTCATGACAATTCTAAATGACCACTTTAATCAATTTGCTTGCTGACCATTTTCATCACATTTCTCTATTGTCATTACAATTCCCCATGACCCCTTTCTTCACAATGCTCCATGATGCCTGTCATCACAATGCTCAATGGCTTTTGTTATCACAATGCTCCAGGACCAGTTTCATCACAATACTCCATCCCCCTTGTCATGATGGTGCACAATGAAACCTCTCATTACAATGCTCCGTGACACTTGTCATCACAATGCTCCATGGCCCTTGTCATCACAATGCTCCAGAATTCTTGTCATCACCATGTTCCATGACCATGTCATCACAATTCTCCATGGCCCTTCGCATCACAATGCTCCAGAATTCTTGTCATCACAATGTTCCATGACCGTGTCATCACAATGCTCCATGGCCCTTTTCATCACAGTGCTCCAGTTTGCTTGTCATCACAAAGTTCCATGACCGTGTCATCACAATGCACCATGGGCTTTGTCATCACCATGCTCCAGAATTCTTGTCATCACAATGTTCCATGACAGTGTCATCACAATGCTCCAGAATTCTTGTCATCACCATGTTCCATGACAATGTCATCACAATTCTCCATGGCCCTTGTCATCACAATGCTCCAGAATTCTTGTCATCACAATGTTCCATGACCGTGTCATCACAATGCTCCATGGCCCTTTTCATCCCAATGCTCCAGAATTCTTGTCATCACAATGTTCCATGACCGTGTCATCACAATGCTCCATAATTCTTGTCATCACAATGTTCCATGACCGTGTCACCACAATGCTCCATGGCCCTTTTCATCACAATGCTTCAGATTTCTTGTCATCACAATGTTCCATGACCGTGTCATCACAATGCTCCAGCATTCTTGTCATCACAATGTTCCATGACTGTGTCATCACAATGGTCTATGGCCCTGGTCATCACAATGCTTCAGATTGCTTGTCATCACAAAGTTCCATGACTGTGTCATCACAATGCACCATGGCCCTTGTCATCACAATGCTCCGGAATTCTTGTCATCACAATGTTCCATGACCGTGTCATCACAATGCTCCATGGCCCTTTTCATCCCAATGCTCCAGAATTCTTGTCATCACAATGTTCCCTGACCGTGTCATCACAATGCTCCATGGCCCTTGTCATCACAATGCTCCAGAATTCTTGTCATCACAAAGTTCCATGACCATGTCATCACAATGCACCATGGCCCTTGTCATCACAATGCTCCAGAATTCTTGTCATCACAATGTTCCATGACCGTGTCATCACAATGCACCATGGCCCTTGTCATCACAATGCTCCAGAATTCTTGTCATCACAATGTTCCATGACCGTGTCATCACAATGCTCCATAATTCTTGTCATCACAATGTTCCATGACCGTGTCACCACAATGCTCCACAATTCTTGTCATCACAATGTTCCATGACCGTGTCATCACAATGCTACATGACACTGGTCATCACAGTTCTCCATGACCTTTGCCATCACAATGCTCTATATAGTTTTTCATGACAATTCTAAATGACCACTTTAATCAATTTGCTTGCTGACCATTTTCATCACATTTCTCTATTGTCATTACAATTCCCCATGACCCCTTTCTTCACAATGCTCCATGATGCCTGTCATCACAATGCTCAATGGCTTTTGTTATCACAATGCTCCAGGACCAGTTTCATCACAATACTCCATCCCACTTGTCATCATGGTGCACAATGAAACCTCTCATTACAATGCTCCGTGACACTTGTCATCACAATGCTCCATGGCCCTTGCCATCACAATGCTCCAGAATTCTTGTCATCACCATGTTCCATGACCATGTCATCACAATTCTCCATGGCCCTTCGCATCACAATGCTCCAGAATTCTTGTCATCACAATGTTCTATGACCGTGTCATCACAATGCTCCATAATTCTTGTCATCACAATGTTCCATGACCGTGTCATCACAATGCTCCATAATTCTTGTCATCACAATGTTCCATGACCGTGTCACCACAATGCTCCATGGCCCTTTTCATCACAATGCTCCAGATTTCTTGTCATCACAATGTTCCATGACCGTGTCATCACAATTCTCCATAATTCTTGTCGTCAAAATTTTCCATGACCGTGTCATCACAATGCTCCCTAATTCTTGTCATCACAATGTTCCATGACCGTGTCATCACAATGCTCCAGAATTCTAGTCATCACCATGTTCCATGACCGTGTCATCACAATGCTCCATGGCCCTTGTCATCACAATGCTCCAGATTTCTTGTCATCACAATGTTCCATGACCGTGTCATCACAATGCTCCATAATTCATGTCATCAAAATGTTCCATGACCGTGTCATCACAATGCTCCAGAATTCTTGTCATCACAATGTTCCATGACTGTGTCATCACAATGCACCATGGCCCTTGTCATCACAATGCTCCAGAATTCTTGTCATCACAATGTTCCATGACCGTGTCATCACAATGCTCCATGGCCCTTGTCATCACAATGCTCCAGAATTCTTGTCATCACAAAGTTCCATGACCATGTCATCACAATGCTCCATGGCCCTTGTCATCACAATGCTCCAGAATTCTTGTCATCACAATGTTCCATGACCGTGTCATCACAATGCTCCATAATTCTTGTCATCACAATGTTCCATGACCGTGTCATCACAATGCTCCATAATTCTTGTCATCACAATGTTCCATGACCGTGTCACCACAATGCTCCATGGCCCTTTTCATCACAATGCTCCAGAATTCTTGTCATCACAATGTTCCATGACCGTGTCATCACAATGCTCCATGGCCCTTGTCATCACAATTCTCCAGAATTCTTGTCATCACAATGTTCCATGACCGTGTCATCACAATGCTCCATGGCCCTTGTCATCACAATTCTCCAGAATTCTTGTCATCACAATGTTCCATGACCGTGTCATCACAATGCTCCAGAATTCTTGTCATCACAATGTTCCATGACCGTGTCATCACAATGCTCCAGAATTCTTGTCATCACAATGTTCCATGACCGTGTCACCACAATGCTCCATGGCCCTTTTCATCACAATGCTTCAGATTTCTTGTCATCACAATGTTCCATGACCGTGTCATCACAATGCTCCAGCATTCTTGTCATCACAATGTTCCATGACTGTGTCATCACAATGGTCTATGGCCCTGGTCATCACAATGCTTCAGATTGCTTGTCATCACAAAGTTCCATGACTGTGTCATCACAATGCACCATGGCCCTTGTCATCACAATGCTCCGGAATTCTTGTCATCACAATGTTCCATGACCGTGTCATCACAATGCTCCATGGCCCTTTTCATCCCAATGCTCCAGAATTCTTGTCATCACAATGTTCCATGACCGTGTCATCACAATGCTCCATGGCCCTTGTCATCACAATGCTCCAGAATTCTTGTCATCACAAAGTTCCATGACCGTGTCATCACAATGCACCATGGCCCTTGTCATCACAATGCTCCAGAATTCTTGTCATCACAATGTTCCATGACCGTGTCATCACAATGCACCATGGCCCTTGTCATCACAATGCTCCAGAATTCTTGTCATCACAATGTTCCATGACCGTGTCATCACAATGCTCCATAATTCTTGTCATCACAATGTTCCATGACCGTGTCATCACAATGCTCCATAATTCTTGTCATCACAATGTTCCATGACCGTGTCACCACAATGCTCCATGGCCCTTTTCATCACAATGCTCCAGAATTCTTGTCATCACAATGTTCCATGACCGTGTCACCACAATGCTCCATGGCCCTTGTCATCACAATTCTCCAGAATTCTTGTCATCACAATGTTCCATGACCGTGTCATCACAATGCTCCATGGCCCTTGTCATCACAATGCTCCAGAATTCTTGTCATCACAATGTTCCATGACCGTGTCATCACAATGCTCCAGAATTCTTGTCATCACAATGTTCCATGACCGTGTCATCACAATGCTCCAGAATTCTTGTCATCCAATGTTCCATGACCGTGTCATCACAATGCTCCAGAATTCTTGTCATCACAATGTTCCATGACCGTGTCATCACAATGCTCCATAATTCTTGTCATCACAATGTTCCATGACCGTGTCACCACAATGCTCCACAATTCTTGTCATCACAATGTTCCATGACCGTGTCATCACAATGCTACATGACACTGGTCATCACAGTTCTCCATGACCTTTGCCATCACAATGCTCTATATAGTTTTTCATGACAATTCTAAATGACCACTTTAATCAATTTGCTTGCTGACCATTTTCATCACATTTCTCTATTGTCATTACAATTCCCCATGACCCCTTTCTTCACAATGCTCCATGATGCCTGTCATCACAATGCTCAATGGCTTTTGTTATCACAATGCTCCAGGACCAGTTTCATCACAATACTCCATCCCCCTTGTCATCATGGTGCACAATGAAACCTCTCATTACAATGCTCCGTGACACTTGTCATCACAATGCTCCATGGCCCTTGTCATCACAATGCTCCAGAATTCTTGTCATCACCATGTTCCATGACCATGTCATCACAATTCTCCATGGCCCTTCGCATCACAATGCTCCAGAATTCTTGTCATCACAATGTTCCATGACCGTGTCATCACAAGGCTCCATGGCCCTTTTCATCACAGTGCTCCAGTTTGCTTGTCATCACAAAGTTCCATGACCGTGTCATCACAATGCACCATGGGCTTTGTCATCACCATGCTCCAGAATTCTTGTCATCACAATGTTCCATGACAGTGTCATCACAATGCTCCAGAATTCTTGTCATCACCATGTTCCATGACAATGTCATCACAATTCTCCATGGCCCTTGTCATCACAATGCTCCAGAATTCTTGTCATCACAATGTTCCATGACCGTGTCATCACAATGCTCCATGGCCCTTTTCATCCCAATGCTCCAGAATTCTTGTCATCACAATGTTCCATGACCGTGTCATCACAATGCTCCATAATTCTTGTCATCACAATGTTCCATGACCGTGTCACCACAATGCTCCATGGCCCTTTTCATCACAATGCTTCAGATTTCTTGTCATCACAATGTTCCATGACCGTGTCATCACAATGCTCCAGCATTCTTGTCATCACAATGTTCCATGACTGTGTCATCACAATGGTCTATGGCCCTGGTCATCACAATGCTTCAGATTGCTTGTCATCACAAAGTTCCATGACTGTGTCATCACAATGCACCATGGCCCTTGTCATCACAATGCTCCGGAATTCTTGTCATCACAATGTTCCATGACCGTGTCATCACAATGCTCCATGGCCCTTTTCATCCCAATGCTCCAGAATTCTTGTCATCACAATGTTCCATGACCGTGTCATCACAATGCTCCATGGCCCTTGTCATCACAATGCTCCAGAATTCTTGTCATCACAAAGTTCCATGACCGTGTCATCACAATGCACCATGGCCCTTGTCATCACAATGCTCCAGAATTCTTGTCATCACAATGTTCCATGACCGTGTCATCACAATGCACCATGGCCCTTGTCATCACAATGCTCCAGAATTCTTGTCATCACAATGTTCCATGACCGTGTCATCACAATGCTCCATAATTCTTGTCATCACAATGTTCCATGACCGTGTCATCACAATGCTCCATAATTCTTGTCATCACAATGTTCCATGACCGTGTCACCACAATGCTCCATGGCCCTTTTCATCACAATGCTCCAGAATTCTTGTCATCACAATGTTCCATGACCGTGTCACCACAATGCTCCATGGCCCTTGTCATCACAATGCTCCAGAATTCTTGTCATCACAATGTTCCATGACCGTGTCATCACAATGCTCCATGGCCCTTGTCATCACAATGCTCCAGAATTCTTGTCATCACAATGTTCCATGACCGTGTCATCACAATGCTCCAGAATTCTTGTCATCACAATGTTCCATGACCGTGTCATCACAATGCTCCAGAATTCTTGTCATCACAATGTTCCATGACCGTGTCATCACAATGCTCCAGAATTCTTGTCATCACAATGTTCCATGACCGTGTCATCACAATGCTCCATAATTCTTGTCATCACAATGTTCCATGACCGTGTCACCACACTGCTCCACAATTCTTGTCATCACAATGTTCCATGACCGTATCATCACAATGCTACATGACACTGGTCATCACAGTTCTCCATGACCTTTGCCATCACAATGCTCTATATAGTTTTTCATGACAATTCTAAATGACCACTTTAATCAATTTGCTTGCTGACCATTTTCATCACATTTCTCTATTGTCATTACAATTCCCCATGACCCCTTTCTTCACAATGCTCCATGATGCCTGTCATCACAATGCTCAATGGCTTTTGTTATCACAATGCTCCAGGACCAGTTTCATCACAATACTCCATCCCCCTTGTCATCATGGTGCACAATGAAACCTCTCATTACAATGCTCCGTGACACTTGTCATCACAATGCTCCATGGCCCTTGTCATCACAATGCTCCAGAATTCTTGTCATCACCATGTTCCATGACCATGTCATCACAATTCTCCATGGCCCTTCGCATCACAATGCTCCAGAATTCTTGTCATCACAATGTTCCATGACCGTGTCATCACAATGCTCCATGGCCCTTTTCATCACAGTGCTCCAGTTTGCTTGTCATCACAAAGTTCCATGACCGTGTCATCACAATGCACCATGGGCTTTGTCATCACCATGCTCCAGAATTCTTGTCATCACAATGTTCCATGACAGTGTCATCACAATGCTCCAGAATTCTTGTCATCACCATGTTCCATGACAATGTCATCACAATTCTCCATGGCCCTTGTCATCACAATGCTCCAGAATTCTTGTCATCACAATGTTCCATGACCGTGTCATCACAATGCTCCATGGCCCTTTTCATCACAATGCTCCAGAATTCTTGTCATCACAATGTTCCATGACCGTGTCATCACAATGCTCCATAATTCTTGTCATCACAATGTTCCATGACCGTGTCACCACAATGCTCCATGGCCCTTTTCATCACAATGCTTCAGATTTCTTGTCATCACAATGTTCCATGACCGTGTCATCACAATGCTCCAGCATTCTTGTCATCACAATGTTCCATGACTGTGTCATCACAATGGTCCATGGCCCTGGTCATCACAATGCTTCAGATTGCTTGTCATCACAAAGTTCCATGACTGTGTCATCACAATGCACCATGGCCCTTGTCATCACAATGCTCCGGAATTCTTGTCATCACAATGTTCCATGACCGTGTCATCACAATGCTCCATGGCCCTTTTCATCCCAATGCTCCAGAATTCTTGTCATCACAATGTTCCATGACCGTGTCATCACAATGCTCCATGGCCCTTGTCATCACAATGCTCCAGAATTCTTGTCATCACAAAGTTCCATGACCGTGTCATCACAATGCACCATGGCCCTTGTCATCACAATGCTCCAGAATTCTTGTCATCACAATGTTCCATGACCGTGTCATCACAATGCTCCATGGCCCTTTTCATCACAATGCTCCAGAATTCTTGTCATCACAATGTTCCATGACCGTGTCATCACAATGCTCCATGGCCCTTGTCATCACAATGCTCCAGAATTCTTGTCATCACAATGTTCCATGACCGTGTCATCACAACGCTCCATAATTCTTGTCATCACAATGTTCCATGACCGTGTCATCACAATGCTCCATAATTCTTGTCATCACAATGTTCCATGACCGTGTCACCACAATGCTCCATGGCCCTTGTCATCACAATGCTCCAGAATTCTTGTCATCACAATGTTCCATGACCGTGTCATCACAATGCTCCATGGCCCTTGTCATCACAATTCTCCAGAATTCTTGTCATCACAATGTTCCATGACCGTGTCATCACAATGCTCCAGAATTATTGTCATCACAATGTTCCATGACCGTGTCATCACAATGCTCCAGAATTCTTGTCATCACAATGTTCCATGACCGTGTCATCACAATGCTCCATGGCCCTTGTCATCACAATGCTCCAGAATTCTTGTCATCACAATGTTCCATGACCGTGTCATCACAATGCTCCAGAATTCTTGTCATCACAATGTTCCATGACCGTGTCATCACAATGCTCCAGAATTCTTGTCATCACAATGTTCCATGACCGTGTCATCACAATGCTCCAGAATTCTTGTCATCACAATGTTCCATGACCGTGTCATCACAATGCTCCATAATTCTTGTCATCACAATGTTCCATGACCGTGTCACCACACTGCTCCACAATTCTTGTCATCACAATGTTCCATGACCGTGTCATCACAATGCTACATGACACTGGTCATCACAGTTCTCCATGACCTTTGCCATCACAATGCTCTATATAGTTTTTCATGACAATTCTAAATGACCACTTTAATCAATTTGCTTGCTGACCATTTTCATCACATTTCTCTATTGTCATTACAATTCCCCATGACCCCTTTCTTCACAATGCTCCATGATGCCTGTCATCACAATGCTCAATGGCTTTTGTTATCACAATGCTCCAGGACCAGTTTCATCACAATACTCCATCCCCCTTGTCATCATGGTGCACAATGAAACCTCTCATTACAATGCTCCGTGACACTTGTCATCACAATGCTCCATGGCCCTTGTCATCACAATGCTCCAGAATTCTTGTCATCACCATGTTCCATGACCATGTCATCACAATTCTCCATGGCCCTTCGCATCACAATGCTCCAGAATTCTTGTCATCACAATGTTCCATGACCGTGTCATCACAATGCTCCATGGCCCTTTTCATCACAGGGCTCCAGTTTGCTTGTCATCACAAAGTTCCATGACCGTGTCATCACAATGCACCATGGGCTTTGTCATCACCATGCTCCAGAATTCTTGTCATCACAATGTTCCATGACAGTGTCATCACAATGCTCCAGAATTCTTGTCATCACCATGTTCCATGACAATGTCATCACAATGCTCCATGGCCCTTGTCATCACAATGCTCCAGAATTCTTGTCATCACAATGTTCCATGACCGTGTCATCACAATGCTCCATGGCCCTTTTCATCCCAATGCTCCAGAATTCTTGTCATCACAATGTTCCATGACCGTGTCATCACAATGCTCCATAATTCTTGTCATCACAATGTTCCATGACCGTGTCACCACAATGCTCCATGGCCCTTTTCATCACAATGCTTCAGATTTCTTGTCATCACAATGTTCCATGACCGTGTCATCACAATGCTCCAGCATTCTTGTCATCACAATGTTCCATGACTGTGTCATCACAATGGTCCATGGCCCTGGTCATCACAATGCTTCAGATTGCTTGTCATCACAAAGTTCCATGACTGTGTCATCACAATGCACCATGGCCCTTGTCATCACAATGCTCCGGAATTCTTGTCATCACAATGTTCCATGACCGTGTCATCACAATGCTCCATGGCCCTTTTCATCCCAATGCTCCAGAATTCTTGTCATCACAATGTTCCATGACCGTGTCATCACAATGCTCCATGGCCCTTGTCATCACAATGCTCCAGAATTCTTGTCATCACAAAGTTCCATGACCGTGTCATCACAATGCACCATGGCCCTTGTCATCACAATGCTCCAGAATTCTTGTCATCACAATGTTCCATGACCGTGTCATCACAATGCTCCATGGCCCTTTTCATCACAATGCTCCAGAATTCTTGTCATCACAATGTTCCATGACCGTGTCATCACAATGCTCCATGGCCCTTGTCATCACAATGCTCCAGAATTCTTGTCATCACAATGTTCCATGACCGTGTCATCACAATGCTCCATAATTCTTGTCATCACAATGTTCCATGACCGTGTCATCACAATGCTCCATAATTCTTGTCATCACAATGTTCCATGACCGTGTCACCACAATGCTCCATGGCCCTTGTCATCACAATGCTCCAGAATTCTTGTCATCACAATGTTCCATGACCGTGTCATCACAATGCTCCATGGCCCTTGTCATCACAATTCTCCAGAATTCTTGTCATCACAATGTTCCATGACCGTGTCATCACAATGCTCCAGAATTCTTGTCATCACAATGTTCCATGACCGTGTCATCACAATGCTCCAGAATTCTTGTCATCACAATGTTCCATGACCGTGTCATCACAATGCTCCAGAATTCTTGTCATCACAATGTTCCATGACCGTGTCATCACAATGCTCCATAATCCTTGTCATCACAATGTTCCATGACCGTGTCACCACAATGCTCCACAATTCTTGTCATCACAATGTTCCATGACCGTGTCATCACAATGCTACATGACACTGGTCATCACAGTTCTCCATGACCTTTGCCATCACAATGCTCTATATAGTTTTTCATGACAATTCTAAATGACCACTTTAATCAATTTGCTTGCTGACCATTTTCATCACATTTCTCTATTGTCATTACAATTCCCCATGACCCCTTTCTTCACAATGCTCCATGATGCCTGTCATCACAATGCTCAATGGCTTTTGTTATCACAATGCTCCAGGACCAGTTTCATCACAATACTCCATCCCCCTTGTCATCATGGTGCACAATGAAACCTCTCATTACAATGCTCCGTGACACTTGTCATCACAATGCTCCATGGCCCTTGTCATCACAATGCTCCAGAATTCTTGTCATCACCATGTTCCATGACCATGTCATCACAATTCTCCATGGCCCTTCGCATCACAATGCTCCAGAATTCTTGTCATCACAATGTTCCATGACCGTGTCATCACAATGCTCCATGGCCCTTTTCATCACAGTGCTCCAGATTGCTTGTCATCACAAAGTTCCATGACCGTGTCATCACAATGCACCATGGGCTTTGTCATCACCATGCTCCAGAATTCTTGTCATCACAATGTTCCATGACAGTGTCATCACAATGCTCCAGAATTCTTGTCATCACCATGTTCCATGACAATGTCATCACAATTCTCCATGGCCCTTGTCATCACAATGCTCCAGAATTCTTGTCATCACAATGTTCCATGACCGTGTCATCACAATGCTCCATGGCCCTTTTCATCCCAATGCTCCAGAATTCTTGTCATCACAATGTTCCATGACCGTGTCATCACAATGCTCCATAATTCTTGTCATCACAATGTTCCATGACCGTGTCACCACAATGCTCCATGGCCCTTTTCATCACAATGCTCCAGATTTCTTGTCATCACAATGTTCCATGACCGTGTCATCACAATGCTCCAGAATTCTTGTCATCACCATGTTCCATGACCGTGTCATCACAATGTTCCATGGCCCTTGTCATCACAATGCTTCAGATTGCTTGTCATCACAAAGTTCCATGACTGTGTCATCACAATGCACCTTGGCCCTTGTCATCACAATGCTCCAGAATTCTTGTCATCACAATGTTCCATGACCGTGTCATCACAATGCTCCATGGCCCTTTTCATCCCAATGCTCCAGAATTCTTGTCATCACAATGTTCCATGACCGTGTCATCACAATGCTCCAGAATTCTTGTCATCACAATGTTCCATGACCGTGTCATCACAATGCTCCATAATTCTTGTCATCACAATGTTCCATGACCATGTCACCACAATGCTCCACAATTCTTGTCATCACAATATTCCATGACCGTGTCATCACAATGCTACATGACACTGGTCATCACAGTTCTCCATGACCTTTGCCATCACAATGCTCTATATAGTTTTCATGACAATTCTAAATGACCACTTTAATCAATTTGCTTGCTGACCATTTTCATCACATTTCTCTATTGTCATTACAATTCCCCATGACCCCTTTCTTCACAATGCTCCATGATGCCTGTCATCACAATGCTCAATGGCTTTTGTTATCACAATGCTCCAGGACCAGTTTCATCACAATACTCCATCCCCCTTGTCATCATGGTGCACAATGAAACCTCTCATTACAATGCTCCGTGACACTTGTCATCACAATGCTCCATGGCCCTTGTCATCACAATGCTCCACAATTCTTGTCATCACCATGTTCCATGACCATGTCATCACAATCCTCCATGGCCCTTCGCATCACAATGCTCCAGAATTCTTGTCATCACAATGTTCCATGACCGTGTCATCACAATGCTCCATGGCCCTTGTCATCACAATGCTCCAGAATTCTTGTCATCACAATGTTCCATGACCGTGTCATCACAATGCTCCAGAATTCTTGTTATCAGAATGTTCCATGACCATGTCACCACAATGCTCCATGTCCCTTGTCATCACAATGCTCCAGAATTCTTGTCATCACAAAGTTCCATGACCGTGTCATCACAATGCTCCATGGCCCTTGTCATCACAATGCTCCAGATTTCTTGTCATCACAATGTTCCATGACCGTTTCATCACAATGCTCCATAATTCTTGTCATCAAAATGTTCCATGACCGTGTCATCACAATGCTCCAGAATTCTTTTCATCACAATGTTCCATGACCGTGTCATCACAATGCTGCATGGCCCTTGTCATCACAATGCTCCAGCATTCTTGTCATCACAATGTTCCATGACTGTGTCATCACAATGCTCCATGGCCCTGGTCATCACAATGCTTCAGATTGCTTGTCATCACAAAGTTCCATGACTTTGTCATCACAATGCACCATGGCCCTTGTCATCACAATGCCCCAGAATTCTTGTCATCAAAATGTTCCATGACCGTGTCATCACAATGCTCCAGAATTCTTGTTATCAGAATGTTCCATGACCATGTCACCACAATGCTCCATGTCCCTTGTCATCACAATGCTCCAGAATTCTTGTCATCACAAAGTTCCATGACCGTGTCATCACAATGCTCCATGGCCCTTGTCATCACAATGCTCCAGATTTCTTGTCATCACAATGTTCCATGACCGTTTCATCACAATGCTCCATAATTCTTGTCATCAAAATGTTCCATGACCGTGTCATCACAATGCTCCAGAATTCTTTTCATCACAATGTTCCATGACCGTGTCATCACAATGCTGCATGGCCCTTGTCATCACAATGCTCCAGCATTCTTGTCATCACAATGTTCCATGACTGTGTCATCACAATGCTCCATGGCCCTCGTCATCACAATGCTCCAGATTGCTTGTCATCACAAAGTTCCATGACCGTGTCACCACAATGCACCATGGCCCTTGTCATAACAATGCTCCAGAATTCTTGTCATCACAATGTTCTATGACTGTGTCATCACAATGATCCATGGCCCTTGTCATCACAATGCTCCAGAATTCTTGTCATCACAATGTTCCATGACCGTGTCATCACAATGGTCCATGGCCCTTGTCATCACAATGCTCCAGAATCCTTGTCATCACAATGTTCCATGACCGTGTCATCACAATGCTCCATAATCCTTGTCATCAAAATGTTCCATGACCGTGTCATCACAATGCTTCAGAATTCTTGTTGTCACAATGCTCCATGACCGTGTCATCACAATGCTCCAGAATTCTTGTCATCACAATGCTCCAGAATTCTTGTCATCACAATGTTCCATGATCGTTTCATCACAATGCTCCATGGCCCTGGTCATCACAATGCTCCAGATTGCTTGTCATCACAAAGTTCCATGACCGTGTCATCACAATGCACCATGGCCCTTGTCATCACAATGCTCCAGAATTCTTGTCATCACAATGTTCCATGACCGTGTCATCACAATGCTCCATGGCCCTTGTCATAACAATTCTCCAGTATTCTTGTCATCACAATGTTCCATGACCGTGTCATCACAATGCTCCATGGCTCTTGTCATCACAATGCTCCAGATTTCTTGTCATCACAATGTTCCATGACCGTGTCATCACAATGCTCCATAATTCTTGTCATCACAATGTTCCATGACCGTGTCATCACAATGCTCCATAATTCTTGTCATCACAATGTTCCATGACCGTGTCACCACAATGCTCCATGGCCCTTGTCATCACAATGCTCCAGAATTCTTGTCATCACAATGTTCCATGACCGTGTCATCACAATGCTCCATGGCCCTTGTCATCACAATTCTCCAGAATTCTTGTCATCACAATGTTCCATGACCGTGTCATCACAATGCTCCAGAATTCTTGTCATCACAATGTTCCATGACCGTGTCATCACAATGCTCCAGAATTCTTGTCATCACAATGTTCCATGACCGTGTCATCACAATGCTCCAGAATTCTTGTCATCACAATGTTCCATGACCGTGTCATCACAATGCTCCATAATTCTTGTCATCACAATGTTCCATGACCGTGTCACCACAATGCTCCACAATTCTTGTCATCACAATGTTCCATGACCGTGTCATCACAATGCTACATGACACTGGTCATCACAGTTCTCCATGACCTTTGCCATCACAATGCTCTATATAGTTTTTCATGACAATTCTAAATGACCACTTTAATCAATTTGCTTGCTGACCATTTTCATCACATTTCTCTATTGTCATTACAATTCCCCATGACCCCTTTCTTCACAATGCTCCATGATGCCTGTCATCACAATGCTCAATGGCTTTTGTTATCACAATGCTCCAGGACCAGTTTCATCACAATACTCCATCCCACTTGTCATCATGGTGCACAATGAAACCTCTCATTACTATGCTCCGTGACACTTGTCATCACAATGCTCCATGGCCCTTGTCATCACAATGCTCCAGAATTCTTGTCATCACCATGTTCCATGACCATGTCATCACAATTCTCCATGGCCCTTCGCATCACAATGCTCCAGAATTCTTGTCATCACAATGTTCCATGACCGTGTCATCACAATGCTCCATGGCCCTTTTCATCACAGTGCTCCAGATTGCTTGTCATCACAAAGTTCCATGACCGTGTCATCACAATGCACCATGGGCTTTGTCATCACCATGCTCCAGAATTCTTGTCATCACAATGTTCCATGACAGTGTCATCACAATGCTCCAGAATTCTTGTCATCACCATGTTCCATGACAATGTCATCACAATTCTCCATGGCCCTTGTCATCACAATGCTCCAGAATTCTTGTCATCACAATGTTCCATGACCGTGTCATCACAATGCTCCATGGCCCTTTTCATCCCAATGCTCCAGAATTCTTGTCATCACAATGTTCCATGACCGTGTCATCACAATGCTCCATAATTCTTGTCAGCACAATGTTCCATGACCGTGTCATCACAATGCTCCATAATTCTTGTCATCACAATGTTCCATGACCGTGTCACCACAATGCTCCATGGCCCTTTTCATCACAATGCTCCAGATTTCTTGTCATCACAATGTTCCATGACCGTGTCATCACAATTCTCCATAATTCTTGTCGTCAAAATTTTCCATGACCGTGTCATCACAATGCTCCCTAATTCTTGTCATCACAATGTTCCATGACCGTGTCATCACAATGCTCCAGAATTCTTGTCATCACCATGTTCCATGACCGTGTCATCACAATGCTCCATGGCCCTTGTCATCACAATGCTCCAGATTTCTTGTCATCACAATGTTCCATGACCGTGTCATCACAATGCTCCATAATTCTTGTCATCAAAAAGTTCCATGACCGTGTCATCACAATGCTCCAGAATTCTTGTCATCACAATGTTCCATGACCGTGTCATCACAATGCTGCATGGCCCTTGTCATCACAATGCTCCAGAATTCTTGTCATCACAATGTTCCATGACTGTGTCATCACAATGCTCCATGGCCCTGATCATCACAATGCTTCAGATTGCTTGTCATCACAAAGTTCCATGACTGTGTCATCACAATGCACCTTGGCCCTTGTCATCACAATGCTCCAGAATTCTTGTCATCACAATGTTCCATGACCGTGTCATCACAATGCTCCATGGCCCTTTTCATCCCAATGCTCCAGAATTCTTGTCATCACAATGTTCCATGACCGTGTCATCACAATGCTCCATGGCCCTTTTCATCACAATGCTCCAGAATTCTTGTCATCACAAAGTTCCATGACCGTGTCATCACAATGCACCATGGCCCTTGTCAACACAATGCTCCAGAATTCTTGTCATCACAATGTTCCATGACCGTGTCATCACAATGCTCCATGGCCCTTGTCATCACAATGCTCCAGAATTCTTGTCATCACAATGTTCCATGACCGTGTCATCACAATGCTCCATGGCCCTTGTCATCACAATGCTCCAGAATTCTTGTCATCACAATGTTACATGACCGTGTCATCACAATGCTCCATAATTCTTGTCATCACAATGTTCCATGACCGTGTCATCACAATGCTCCATAATTCTTTTCATCACAATGTTCCATGACCGTGTCACCACAATGCTCCATGGCCCTTTTCATCACAATGCTCCAGAATTCTTGTCATCACAATGTTCCATGACCGTGTCATCACAATGCTCCATGGCCCTTGTCATCACAATTCTCCAGAATTCTTGTCATCACAATGTTCCATGACCGTGTCATCACAATGCTCCATGGCCCTTGTCATCACAATGCTCCAGAATTCTTGTCATCACAATGTTCCATGACCGTGTCATCACAATGCTCCAGAATTCTTGTCATCACAATGTTCCATGACCGTGTCATCTCAATGCTCCAGAATTCTTGTCATCACAATGTTCCATGACCGTGTCATCACAATGCTCCAGAATTCTTGTCATCACAATGTTCCATGACCGTGTCATCACAATGCTCCATAATTCTTGTCATCACAATGTTCCATGACCGTGTCACCACAATGCTCCACAATTCTTGTCATCACAATGTTCCATGACCGTGTCATCACAATGCTACATGACACTGGTCATCACAGTTCTCCATGACCTTTGCCATCACAATGCTCTATATAGTTTTTCATGACAATTCTAAATGACCACTTTAATCAATTTGCTTGCTGACCATTTTCATCACATTTCTCTATTGTCATTACAATTCCCCATGACCCCTTTCTTCACAATGCTCCATGATGCCTGTCATCACAATGCTCAATGGCTTTTGTTATCACAATGCTCCAGGACCAGTTTCATCACAATACTCCATCCCCCTTGTCATCATGGTGCACAATGAAACCTCTCATTACAATGCTCCGTGACACTTGTCATCACAATGCTCCATGGCCCTTGTCATCACAATGCTCCAGAATTCTTGTCATCACCATGTTCCATGACCATGTCATCACAATTCTCCATGGCCCTTCGCATCACAATGCTCCAGAATTCTTGTCATCACAATGTTCCATGACCGTGTCATCACAATGCTCCATGGCCCTTGTCATCACAATGCTCCAGAATTCTTGTCATCACAAAGTTCCATGACCGTGTCATCACAATGCTCCATGGCCCTTGTCATCACAATGCTCCAGATTTCTTGTCATCACAATGTTCCATGACCGTGTCATCACAATGCTGCATGGCCCTTGTCATCACAATGCTCCAGCATTCTTGTCATCACAATGTTCCATGACTGTGTCATCACAATGCTCCATGGCCCTGGTCATCACAATGCTTCAGATTGCTTGTCATCACAAAGTTCCATGACTTTGTCATCACAATGCACCATGGCCCTTGTCATCACAATGCCCCAGAATTCTTGTCATCAAAATGTTCCATGACCGTGTCATCACAATGCTCCAGAATTCTTGTCATCACAATGTTCCAGAATTCTTGTCATCACAATGTTCCATGAACGTGTCATCACAATGCTCCATGGCCCTGGTCATCACAATGCTCCAGATTGCTTGTCATCACAAAGTTCCATGACCGTGTCACCACAATGCACCATGGCCCTTGTCATCACAATGCTCCAGAATTCTTGTCATCACAATGTTCTATGACTGTGTCATCACAATGATCCATGGCCCTTGTCATCACAATGCTCCAGAATTCTTGTCATCACAATGTTCCATGACCGTGTCATCACAATGCTCCATGGACCTTGTCATCACAATGCTCCAGAATCCTTGTCATCACAATGTTCCATGACCGTGTCATCACAATGCTCCATAATCCTTGTCATCAAAATGTTCCATGACCGTGTCATCACAATGCTTCAGAATTCTTGTTATCACAATGCTCCATGACCGTGTCATCACAATGCTCCAGAATTCTTGTCATCACAATGCTCCAGAATTCTTGTCATCACAATGTTCCATGACCGTGTCATCACAATGCTCCATGGCCGTGGTCATCACAATGCTCCAGATTGCTTGTCATCACAAAGTTCCATGACCGTGTCATCACATGCACCATGGCCCTTGTCATCACAATGCTCCAGAATTCTTGTCATCACAATGTTCCATGACCGTGTCATCACAATGCTCCATGGCCCTTGTCATAACAATTCTCCAGTATTCTTGTCATCACAATGTTCCATGACCGTGTCATCACAATGCTCCATGGCCCTTGTCATCACAATGCTCCAGATTTCTTGTCATCACAATGTTCCATGACCGTGTCATCACAATGCTCCATGGCCCTTGTCATCACAATGCTCCAGATTTCTTGTCATCACAATGTTCCATGACCATGTCATCACAATGCTCCATGGCCCTTTTCATCACAATGTTCCAGATTGCTTGTCATCACAAAGTTCCATGACCGTGTCATCACAATGCACCATGGCCCTTGTCATCACAATGCTCCAGAATTCTTGTCATCACAATGTTCCATGACCGTGTCATCAAAATGTTCCAGAATTCTTGTCATCACAATGTTCCATGACCATGTCATCACAATGCTCCATGGCCCTTGTCATCACAATTCTCCAGAATTCTTGTCATCACAATGTTTCATGACCGTGTCATCACAATGCTCCATGGCCCTTGTCATCACATTGCTCCAGAATTCTTGTCATCACAAAGTTCCATGACCGTGTCATCACAATGCTCCATAATTCTTGTCATCACAATGTTCCATGACCGTGTCATCACAATCCTCCATAATTCTTGTCATCACAATGTTCCATGACCGTGTCATCACAATGTTGCATGGCCCTTGTCATCACAATGCTCCAGCATTCTTGTCATCACAATGTTCCATGACTGTGTCATCACAATGCTCCATGGCCCTGGTCATCACAATGCTTCAGATTGCTTGTCATCACAAAGTTCCATGACTGTGTCATCACAATGCACCATGGCCCTTTTCATCACAATGCTCCGGAATTCTTGTCATCACAATGTTCCATGACCGTGTCATCACAATGCTCTATGGCACTTTTCATCCCAATGCTCCAGAATTCTTGTCATCACAATGTTCCATGACCGTGTCATCACAATGCTCCATGGCCCTTGTCATCACAATGCTCCAGAATTCTTGTCATCACAAAGTTCCATGACCGTGTCATCACAATGCACCATGGCCCTTGTCATCACAATGCTCCAGTATTCTTGTCATCACAATGTTCCATGACCGTGTCATCACAATGCTCCATGGCCATTGTCATCACAATGCTCCAGAATTCTTGTCATCACAATGTTCCATTACCATGTCATCACAATGCTCCATGGCCCTTGTCATCACAATGCTCCAGAATTCTTGTCATCACAATGTTCCATGACCGTGTCATCACAATGCTCCATAATTCTTGTCATCACAATGTTCCATGACCGTGTCATCACAATGCTCCATAATTCTTGTCATCACAATGTTCCATGACCGTGTCACCACAATGCTCCATGGCCCTTGTCATCACAATGCTCCAGAATTCTTGTCATCACAATGTTCCATGACCGTGTCATCACAAAGCTCCATGGCCATTGTCATCACAATTCTCCAGAATTCTTGTCATCAAAATGTTCCATGACCGTGTCATCACAATGCTCCAGAATTCTTGTCATCACAAAGTTCCATGACCGTGTCATCACAATGCTCCATGGCCCTTGTCATCACAATGCTCCAGATTTCTTGTCATCACAATGTTCCATGACTGTGTCATCACAATGCTGCATGGCCCTTGTCATCACAATGCTCCAGCATTCTTGTCATCACAATGTTCCATGACTGTGTCATCACAATGCTCCATGGCCCTGGTCATCACAATGCTTCAGATTGCTTTTCATCACAAAGTTCCATGACTTTGTCATCACAATGCACCATGGCCCTTGTCATCACAATGCCCCAGAATTCTTGTCATCAAAATGTTCCATGACCGTGTCATCACAATGCTCCAGAATTCTTGTCATCACAATGTTCCAGAATTCTTGTCATCACAATGTTCCATGAACGTGTCATCACAATGCTCCATGGCCCTGGTCATCACAATGCTCCAGATTGCTTGTCATCACAAAGTTCCATGACCGTGTCACCACAATGCACCATGGCCCTTGTCATCACAATGCTCCAGAATTCTTGTCATCACAATGTTCTATGACTGTGTCATCACAATGATCCATGGCCCTTGTCATCACAATGCTCCAGAATTCTTGTCATCACAATGTTCCATGACCGTGTCATCACAATGCTCCATGGCCCTTGTCATCACAATGCTCCAGAATCCTTGTCATCACAATGTTCCATGACCGTGTCATCACAATGCTCCATAATCCTTGTCATCAAAATGTTCCATGACCGTGTCATCACAATGCTTCAGAATTCTTGTTATCACAATGCTCCATGACCGTGTCATCACAATGCTCCAGAATTCTTGTCATCACAATGCTCCAGAATTCTTGTCATCACAATGTTCCATGACCGTGTCATCACAATGCTCCATGGCCGTGGTCATCACAATGCTCCAGATTGCTTGTCATCACAAAGTTCCATGACCGTTTCATCACAATGCACCATGGCCCTTGTCATCACAATGCTCCAGAATTCTTGTCATCACAATGTTCCATGACCGTGTCATCACAATGCTCCATGGCCCTTGTCATAACAATTCTCCAGTATTCTTGTCATCACAATGTTCCATGACCGTGTCATCACAATGCTCCATGGCCCTTGTCATCACAATGCTCCAGATTTCTTGTCATCACAATGTTCCATGACCGTGTCATCACAATGCTCCATGGCCCTTGTCATCACAATGCTCCAGATTTCTTGTCATCACAATGTTCCATGACCATGTCATCACAATGCTCCATGGCCCTTTTCATCACAATGTTCCAGATTGCTTGTCATCACAAAGTTCCATGACCGTGTCATCACAATGCACCATGGCCCTTGTCATCACAATGCTCCAGAATTCTTGTCATCACAATGTTCCATGACCGTGTCATCAAAATGTTCCAGAATTCTTGTCATCACAATGTTCCATGACCATGTCATCACAATGCTCCATGGCCCTTGTCATCACAATTCTCCAGAATTCTTGTCATCACAATGTTTCATGACCGTGTCATCACAATGCTCCATGGCCCTTGTCATCACATTGCTCCAGAATTCTTGTCATCACAAAGTTCCATGACCGTGTCATCACAATGCTCCATAATTCTTGTCATCACAATGTTCCATGACCGTGTCATCACAATCCTCCATAATTCTTGTCATCACAATGTTCCATGACCGTGTCATCACAATGTTGCATGGCCCTTGTCATCACAATGCTCCAGCATTCTTGTCATCACAATGTTCCATGACTGTGTCATCACAATGCTCCATGGCCCTGGTCATCACAATGCTTCAGATTGCTTGTCATCACAAAGTTCCATGACTGTGTCATCACAATGCACCATGGCCCTTTTCATCACAATGCTCCGGAATTCTTGTCATCACAATGTTCCATGACCGTGTCATCACAATGCTCTATGGCACTTTTCATCCCAATGCTCCAGAATTCTTGTCATCACAATGTTCCATGACCATGTCATCACAATGCTCCATGGCCCTTGTCATCACAATGCTCCAGAATTCTTGTCATCACAATGTTCCATGACCGTGTCATCACAATGCTCCATAATTCTTGTCATCACAATGTTCCATGACCGTGTCATCACAATGCTCCATAATTCTTGTCATCACAATGTTCCATGACCGTGTCACCACAATGCTCCATGGCCCTTGTCATCACAATGCTCCAGAATTTTTGTCATCACAATGTTCCATGACCGTGTCATCACAAAGCTCCATGGCCATTGTCATCACAATTCTCCAGAATTCTTGTCATCAAAATGTTCCATGACCGTGTCATCACAATGCTCCAGAATTCTTGTCATCACAATGTTCCATGACCGTGTCATCACAATGCTCCAGAATTCTTGTCATCACAATGTTCCATGACCGTGTCATCACAATGCTCCAGAATTCTTTTCATCACAATGTTCCATGACCGTGTCATCACAATGCTCCATAATTCTTGTCATCACAATGTTCCATGACCGTGTCACCACAATGCTCCAAAATTCTTGTCATCACAATGTTCCATGACCGTGTCATCACAATGCTACATGACACTGGTCATCACAGTTCTCCATGACCTTTGCCATCACAATGCTCTATATAGTTTTTCATGACAATTCTAAATGACCACTTTAATCAATTTGCTTGCTGACCATTTTCATCACATTTCTCTATTGTCATTACAATTCCCCATGACCCCTTTCTTCACAATGCTCCATGATGCCTGTCATCACAATGCTCAATGGCTTTTGTTATCACAATGCTCCAGGACCAGTTTCATCACAATACTCCATCCCCCTTGTCATCATGGTGCACAATGAAACCTCTCATTACAATGCTCCGTGACACTTGTCATCACAATGCTCCATGGCCCTTGTCATCACAATGCTCCAGAATTCTTGTCATCACCATGTTCCATGACCATGTCATCACAATTCTCCATGGCCCTTCGCATCAGAATGCTCCAGAATTCTTGTCATCACAATGTTCCATGACCGTGTCATCACAATGCTCCATGGCCCTTTTCATCACAATGCTCCAGATTGCTTGTCATCACAAAGTTCCATGACCGTGTCATCACAATGCACCATGGGCTTTGTCATCACCATGCTCCAGAATTCTTGTCATCACAATGTTCCATGACAGTGTCATCACAATGCTCCAGAATTCTTGTCATCACCATGTTCCATGACAATGTCATCACAATTCTCCATGGCCCTTCTCATCACAATGCTCCAGAATTCTTGTCATCACAATGTTCCATGACCGTGTCCTCACAATGCTCCATGGCCCTTTTCATCACAATGCTCCAGATTGCTTGTCATCACAATGTTCCATGACCGTGTCATCACAATGCACCATGGCCCTTGTCATCACAATGCTCCATAATTCTTGTCATCACAATGTTCCATGACCGTGTTATTAAAATGCTCCAGAATTCTTGTCATCACAATGTTCCATGACCATGTTATCACAATGCTCCATGGCCGTTGTCATCACAATTCTCCAGAATTCTTGTCATCACAATGTTCCATGACCGTGTCATCACAATGCTCCATGGCCCTTGTCATCACAATGCTCCAGAATTCTTGTCATCACAATGTTCCATGACCGTGTCATCACAATGCTCCATGGCCCTTGTCATCACAATGCTCCAGAATTCTTGTCATCATAATGTTCCTTGACCGTGTCATCACAATGCTCCATGGCCCTTTTCATCACAATGCTCCAGATTGCTTGTCATCACAAAGTTCCATGACCGTGTCATCACAATGCACCATGGGCTTTGTCATCACCATGCTCCAGAATTCTTGTCATCACAATGTTCCATGACTGTGTCATCACAATGCTCCATGGCCCTGGTCATCACAATGCTTCAGATTGCTTGTCATCACAAATTTCCATGACTGTGTCATCACAATGCACCATGGCCCCTGTCATCACAATGCTCCAGAATTCTTGTCATCACAATGTTCCATGACCGTGTCATCACAATGCTCCATGGCCCTTTTCATCCCAATGCTCCAGAATTCTTGTCATCACAATGTTCCATGACCGTGTCATCACAATGCTCCATGGCCCTTGTCATCACAATGCTCCAGAATTCTTGTCATCACAAAGTTCCATGACCGTGTCATCACAATGCACCATGGTCCCTTGTCATCACAATGCTCCAGAATTCTTGTCATCACAATGTTCCATGACCGTGTCATCACAATGCTCCATGGCCCTTGTCATCACAATGCTCCAGATTTCTTGTCATCACAAAGCTCCATAATTCTTGTCATCAAAATGTTCCATGACCGTGTCATCACAATGCTCCAGAATACTTGTCATCAAAATGTTCCATGACCGTGTCATCACAATGCTCCAGAATTCTTGTCATCACAATGTTCCAGAATTCTTGTCATCACAATGTTCCATGAACGTGTCATCACAATGCTCCATGGCCTTGGTCATCACAATGCTCCAGATTGCTTGTCATCACAATGTTCCATGACCGTGTCACCACAATGCACCATGGCCCTTGTCATCACAATGCTCCAGATTTCTTGTCATCACAATGTTCCATGACCGTGTCATCACAATGCTGCATGGCCCTTGTCATCACAATGCTCCAGCATTCTTGTCATCACAATGTTCCATGACTGTGTCATCACAATGCTCCATGGCCCTGGTCATCACAATGCTTCAGATTGCTTGTCATCACAAAGTTCCATGACTTTGTCATCACAATGCACCATGGCCCTTGTCATCACAATGCCCCAGAATTCTTGTCATCAAAATGTTCCATGACCGTGTCATCACAATGCTCCAGAATTCTTGTCATCACAATGTTCCAGAATTCTTGTCATCACAATGTTCCATGAACGTGTCATCACAATGCTCCATGGCCCTGGTCATCACAATGCTCCAGATTGCTTGTCATCACAAAGTTCCATGACCGTGTCACCACAATGCACCATGGCCCTTGTCATCACAATGCTCCAGAATTCTTGTCATCACAATGTTCTATGACTGTGTCATCACAATGATCCATGGCCCTTGTCATCACAATGCTCCAGAATTCTTGTCATCACAATGTTCCATGACCGTGTCATCACAATGCTCCATGGCCCTTGTCATCACAATGCTCCAGAATCCTTGTCATCACAATGTTCCATGACCGTGTCATCACAATGCTCCATAATCCTTGTCATCAAAATGTTCCATGACCGTGTCATCACAATGCTTCAGAATTCTTGTTATCACAATGCTCCATGACCGTGTCATCACAATGCTCCAGAATTCTTGTCATCACAATGCTCCAGAATTCTTGTCATCACAATGTTCCATGACCGTGTCATCACAATGCTCCATGGCCGTGGTCATCACAATGCTCCAGATTGCTTGTCATCACAAAGTTCCATGACCGTTTCATCACAATGCACCATGGCCCTTGTCATCACAATGCTCCAGAATTCTTGTCATCACAATGTTCCATGACCGTGTCATCACAATGCTCCATGGCCCTTGTCATAACAATTCTCCAGTATTCTTGTCATCACAATGTTCCATGACCGTGTCATCACAATGCTCCATGGCCCTTGTCATCACAATGCTCCAGATTTCTTGTCATCACAATGTTCCATGACCGTGTCATCACAATGCTCCATGGCCCTTGTCATCACAATGCTCCAGATTTCTTGTCATCACAATGTTCCATGACCATGTCATCACAATGCTCCATGGCCCTTTTCATCACAATGTTCCAGATTGCTTGTCATCACAAAGTTCCATGACCGTGTCATCACAATGCACCATGGCCCTTGTCATCACAATGCTCCAGAATTCTTGTCATCACAATGTTCCATGACCGTGTCATCAAAATGTTCCAGAATTCTTGTCATCACAATGTTCCATGACCATGTCATCACAATGCTCCATGGCCCTTGTCATCACAATTCTCCAGAATTCTTGTCATCACAATGTTTCATGACCGTGTCATCACAATGCTCCATGGCCCTTGTCATCACATTGCTCCAGAATTCTTGTCATCACAAAGTTCCATGACCGTGTCATCACAATGCTCCATAATTCTTGTCATCACAATGTTCCATGACCGTGTCATCACAATCCTCCATAATTCTTGTCATCACAATGTTCCATGACCGTGTCATCACAATGTTGCATGGCCCTTGTCATCACAATGCTCCAGCATTCTTGTCATCACAATGTTCCATGACTGTGTCATCACAATGCTCCATGGCCCTGGTCATCACAATGCTTCAGATTGCTTGTCATCACAAAGTTCCATGACTGTGTCATCACAATGCACCATGGCCCTTTTCATCACAATGCTCCGGAATTCTTGTCATCACAATGTTCCATGACCGTGTCATCACAATGCTCTATGGCACTTTTCATCCCAATGCTCCAGAATTCTTGTCATCACAATGTTCCATGACCGTGTCATCACAATGCTCCATGGCCCTTGTCATCACAATGCTCCAGAATTCTTGTCATCACAAAGTTCCATGACCGTGTCATCACAATGCACCATGGCCCTTGTCATCACAATGCTCCAGTATTCTTGTCATCACAATGTTCCATGACCGTGTCATCACAATGCTCCATGGCCATTGTCATCACAATGCTCCAGAATTCTTGTCATCACAATGTTCCATGACCATGTCATCACAATGCTCCATGGCCCTTGTCATCACAATGCTCCAGAATTCTTGTCATCACAATGTTCCATGACCGTGTCATCACAATGCTCCATAATTCTTGTCATCACAATGTTCCATGACCGTGTCATCACAATGCTCCATAATTCTTGTCATCACAATGTTCCATGACCGTGTCACCACAATGCTCCATGGCCCTTGTCATCACAATGCTCCAGAATTCTTGTCATCACAATGTTCCATGACCGTGTCATCACAAAGCTCCATGGCCATTGTCATCACAATTCTCCAGAATTCTTGTCATCAAAATGTTCCATGACCGTGTCATCACAATGCTCCAGAATTCTTGTCATCACAATGTTCCATGACCGTGTCATCACAATGCTCCAGAATTCTTGTCATCACAATGTTCCATGACCGTGTCATCACAATGCTCCAGAATTCTTTTCATCACAATGTTCCATGACCGTGTCATCACAATGCTCCATAATTCTTGTCATCACAATGTTCCATGACCGTGTCACCACAATGCTCCAAAATTCTTGTCATCACAATGTTCCATGACCGTGTCATCACAATGCTACATGACACTGGTCATCACAGTTCTCCATGACCTTTGCCATCACAATGCTCTATATAGTTTTTCATGACAATTCTAAATGACCACTTTAATCAATTTGCTTGCTGACCATTTTCATCACATTTCTCTATTGTCATTACAATTCCCCATGACCCCTTTCTTCACAATGCTCCATGATGCCTGTCATCACAATGCTCAATGGCTTTTGTTATCACAATGCTCCAGGACCAGTTTCATCACAATACTCCATCCCCCTTGTCATCATGGTGCACAATGAAACCTCTCATTACAATGCTCCGTGACACTTGTCATCACAATGCTCCATGGCCCTTGTCATCACAATGCTCCAGAATTCTTGTCATCACCATGTTCCATGACCATGTCATCACAATTCTCCATGGCCCTTCGCATCAGAATGCTCCAGAATTCTTGTCATCACAATGTTCCATGACCGTGTCATCACAATGCTCCATGGCCCTTTTCATCACAATGCTCCAGATTGCTTGTCATCACAAAGTTCCATGACCGTGTCATCACAATGCACCATGGGCTTTGTCATCACCATGCTCCAGAATTCTTGTCATCACAATGTTCCATGACAGTGTCATCACAATGCTCCAGAATTCTTGTCATCACCATGTTCCATGACAATGTCATCACAATTCTCCATGGCCCTTCTCATCACAATGCTCCAGAATTCTTGTCATCACAATGTTCCATGACCGTGTCCTCACAATGCTCCATGGCCCTTTTCATCACAATGCTCCAGATTGCTTGTCATCACAATGTTCCATGACCGTGTCATCACAATGCACCATGGCCCTTGTCATCACAATGCTCCATAATTCTTGTCATCACAATGTTCCATGACCGTGTCATTAAAATGCTCCAGAATTCTTGTCATCACAATGTTCCATGACCATGTTATCACAATGCTCCATGGCCGTTGTCATCACAATTCTCCAGAATTCTTGTCATCACAATGTTCCATGACCGTGTCATCACAATGCTCCATGGCCCTTGTCATCACAATGCTCCAGAATTCTTGTCATCACAATGTTCCATGACCGTGTCATCACAATGCTCCATGGCCCTTGTCATCACAATGCTCCAGAATTCTTGTCATCATAATGTTCCTTGACCGTGTCATCACAATGCTCCATGGCCCTTTTCATCACAATGCTCCAGATTGCTTGTCATCACAAAGTTCCATGACCGTGTCATCACAATGCACCATGGGCTTTGTCATCACCATGCTCCAGAATTCTTGTCATCACAATGTTCCATGACTGTGTCATCACAATGCTCCATGGCCCTGGTCATCACAATGCTTCAGATTGCTTGTCATCACAAATTTCCATGACTGTGTCATCACAATGCACCATGGCCCCTGTCATCACAATGCTCCAGAATTCTTGTCATCACAATGTTCCATGACCGTGTCATCACAATGCTCCATGGCCCTTTTCATCCCAATGCTCCAGAATTCTTGTCATCACAATGTTCCATGACCGTGTCATCACAATGCTCCATGGCCCTTGTCATCACAATGCTCCAGAATTCTTGTCATCACAAAGTTCCATGACCGTGTCATCACAATGCACCATGGTCCCTTGTCATCACAATGCTCCAGAATTCTTGTCATCACAATGTTCCATGACCGTGTCATCACAATGCTCCATGGCCCTTGTCATCACAATGCTCCAGAATTCTTGTCATCACAATGTTCCATGACCGTGTCATCACAATGCTCCATGGCTCTTTTCATCCAAATGCTCCAGAATTCTTGTCATCACAATGTTCCATGACCGTGTCATCACAATGCTCCATGGCCCTTGTCATCACCATGCTCCAGAATTCTTGTCATCACAATGTTCCATGACCGTGTCATCACAATGCTCCATGGCCCTTGTCATCACAATGCTCCAGAATTCTTGTCATCACAATGTTCCATGACAGTGTCATCACAATGCTCCATGGCCCTTGTCATCACAATGCTCCATAATTCTTGTCATCACAATGTTCCATGACCGTGTCATCACAATGCTCCATGGCCCTTGTCATCACAATGCTCCAGATTTCTTGTCATCACAAAGCTCCATAATTCTTGTCATCAAAATGTTCCATGACCGTGTCATCACAATGCTCCAGAATACTTGTCATCAAAATGTTCCATGACCGTGTCATCACAATGCTCCAGAATTCTTGTCATCACAATGTTCCAGAATTCTTGTCATCACAATGTTCCATGAACGTGTCATCACAATGCTCCATGGCCCTGGTCATCACAATGCTCCAGATTGCTTGTCATCACAATGTTCCATGACCGTGTCACCACAATGCACCATGGCCCTTGTCATCACAATGCTCCAGAATTCTTGTCATCACAATGTTCTATGACTGTGTCATCACAATGATCCATGGCCCTTGTCATCACAATGCTCCAGAATCCTTGTCATCACAATGTTCCATGACCGTGTCATCCCAATGCTCCATAATCCTTGTCATCAAAATGCTCCATGACCGTGTCATCACAATGCTCCAGAATTCTTGTCATCACAATGCTCCAGAATTCTTGTCATCACAATGTTCCATGACCGTGTCATCACAATGCTCCATGGCCCTGGTCATCACAATGCTCCAGATTGCTTGTCATCTCAAAGTTCCATGACCGTGTCATCACAATGCACCATGGCCCTTGTCATCACAATGCTCCAAAATTCTTGTCATCACAATGTTCCATGACCGTGTCATCACAATGCTCCATGGCCCTTGTCATAACATTTCTCCAGTATTCTTGTCATCACAATGATCCATGACCGTGTCATCACAATGCTCCATGGCCCTTGTCATCACAATGCTCCAGATTTCTTGTCATCACAATGTTCCATGACAGTGTCATCACAATGCTCCATAATTCTTGTCATCAAAATGTTCCATGACCGTGTCATCACAATGCTCCCTAATTCTTGTCATCACAATGTTCCATGACCGTGTCATCACAATGCTCCAGAATTCTTGTCATCACCATGTTCCATGACCATGTCATCACAATTCTCCATGGCCCTTGTCATCATATTGCTCCAGAATTCTTATCATCACAATGCTCCATGACACTTGTCATCACAATGCTCTAGAATTCTTGTCATCACAATGTTCCATGACCATGTCATCACAATTCTCCAAGGCCCTTGTCATCATATTGCTCCAGAATTCTTATCATCACAATGCTCCATGACACTTGCCATCACAATGCTCCATGGCCTTTGTCATCACAATGCTCCAGAATTCTTGTCATCACAATGTTCCATGACCGTGTCATCACAATGCTCCATGGTCCTTGTAAACACAATGCTCGAGAATTCTTGTCATTACAATGTTCCATGACCGTGTCATCACAATGCTCCATGGCCCTTGTCATCACAATGCTCCAGAATTCTTGTCATCACAATGTTCGATGACCATGTCATCACAATGCTCCATGGCCCTTGTCATCACCATGCTCCATAATTCTTGTCATCACAATGTTCCATGACCGTGTCATCACAATGCTCGATGGCCCTTGTCATCACAATGCTCCATAATTCTTGTCATCACAATGTTCCATGACCGTGTCATCACAATGCACCATGGCCCTTGTCATCACAATGCTCCATAATTCTTGTCATCACAATGTTCCATGACCGTGTCATCAAAATGCTCCAGAATTCTTGTCATCACAATGTTCCAGAATTCTTGTCATCACAATGTTCCATGAACGTGCCATCACAATGCTCCATAATCCTTGTCATCAAAATGTTCCATGACCGTGGCATCACAATGCTTCAGAATTCTTGTCATCACAATGCTCCATGACCGTGTCATCACAATGCTCCAGAATTCTTGTCATCACAATGCTCCAGAATTCTTGTCATCACAATGTTCCATGACCGTGTCATCACAATGCTCCATGGCCCTGGTCATCACAATGCTCCAGATTGCTTGTCATCACAAAGTTCCATGACCGTGTCATCACAATGCACCATGGCCCTTGTCATCACAATGCTCCAGAATTCTTGTCATCACAATGTTCCATGACCGTGTCATCACAATGCTCCATGGCCCTTGTCATAACATTTCTCCAGTATTCTTGTCATCACAATGTTCCATGACCGTGTCATCACAATGCACCATGGCCCTTGTCATCACAATGCTCCAGAATTCTTGTCATCACAATGTTCCATGACCGTGTCATCACAATGCTCCATGGCCCTTGTCATAACATTTCTCCAGTATTCTTGTCATCACAATGTTCCATGACCGTGTCATCACAATGCACCATGGCCCTTGTCATCACAATGCTCCAGAATTCTTGTCATCACAATGTTCCATGACCGTGTCATCACAATGCTCCATGGCCCTTGTCATAACATTTCTCCAGTATTCTTGTCATCACAATGTTCCATGACCGTGTCATCACAATGCTCCATGGCCCTTGTCATCACAATGCTCCAGATTTCTTGTCATCACAATGTTCCATGACCGTGTCATCACAATGCTCCCTAATTCTTGTCATCACAATGTTCCATGACCGTGTCATCACAATGCTCCAGAATTCTTGTCATCACCATGTTCCATGACCATGTCATCACAATTCTCCATGGCCCTTGTCATCATATTGCTCCAGAATTCTTATCATCACAATGCTCCATGACACTTGTCATCACAATGCTCTAGAATTCTTGTCATCACAATGTTCCATGACCATGTCATCACAATTCTCCAAGGCCCTTGTCATCATATTGCTCCAGAATTCTTATCATCACAATGCTCCATGACACTTGCCATCACAATGCTCCATGGCCTTTGTCATCACAATGCTCCAGAATTCTTGTCATCACAATGTTCCATGACCGTGTCATCACAATGCTCCATGGTCCTTGTAAACACAATGCTCGAGAATTCTTGTCATTACAATGTTCCATGACCGTGTCATCACAATGCTCCATGGCCCTTGTCATCACAATGCTCCAGAATTCTTGTCATCACAATGTTCCATGACCATGTCATCACAATGCTCCATGGCCCTTGTCATCACCATGCTCCATAATTCTTGTCATCACAATGTTCCATGACCGTGTCATCACAATGCTCGATGGCCCTTGTCATCACAATGCTCCATAATTCTTGTCATCACAATGTTCCATGACCGTGTCATCACAATGCACCATGGCCCTTGTCATCACAATGCTCCATAATTCTTGTCATCACAATGTTCCATGACCGTGTCATCAAAATGCTCCAGAATTCTTGTCATCACAATGTTCCAGAATTCTTGTCATCACAATGTTCCATGAACGTGTCATCACAATGCTCCATAATCCTTGTCATCAAAATGTTCCATGACCGTGGCATCACAATGCTTCAGAATTCTTGTCATCACAATGCTCCATGACCGTGTCATCACAATGCTCCAGAATTCTTGTCATCACAATGCTCCAGAATTCTTGTCATCACAATGTTCCATGACCGTGTCATCACAATGCTCCATGGCCCTGGTCATCACAATGCTCCAGATTGCTTGTCATCACAAAGTTCCATGACCGTGTCATCACAATGCACCATGGCCCTTGTCATCACAATGCTCCAGAATTCTTGTCATCACAATGTTCCATGACCGTGTCATCACAATGCTCCATGGCCCTTGTCATAACATTTCTCCAGTATTCTTGTCATCACAATGTTCCATGACCGTGTCATCACAATGCACCATGGCCCTTGTCATCACAATGCTCCAGAATTCTTGTCATCACAATGTTCCATGACCGTGTCATCACAATGCTCCATGGCCCTTGTCATAACATTTCTCCAGTATTCTTGTCATCACAATGTTCCATGACCGTGTCATCACAATGCACCATGGCCCTTGTCATCACAATGCTCCAGAATTCTTGTCATCACAATGTTCCATGACCGTGTCATCACAATGCTCCATGGCCCTTGTCATAACATTTCTCCAGTATTCTTGTCATCACAATGTTCCATGACCGTGTCATCACAATGCTCCATGGCCCTTGTCATCACAATGCTCCAGATTTCTTGTCATCACAATGTTCCATGACCGTGTCATCACAATGCTCCATAATTCTTGTCATCAAAATGTTCCATGACCGTGTCATCACAATGCTCCCTAATTCTTGTCATCACAATGTTCCATGACCGTGTCATCACAATGCTCCAGAATTCTTGTCATCACCATGTTCCATGACCATGTCAACACAATTCTCCATGGCCCTTGTCATCATATTGCTCCAGAATTCTTATCATCACAATGCTCCATGACACTTGTCATCACAATGCTCTAGAATTCTTGTCATCACAATGTTCCATGACCATGTCATCACAATTCTCCAAGGCCCTTGTCATCATATTGCTCCAGAATTCTTATCATCACAATGCTCCATGACACTTGCCATCACAATGCTCCATGGCCTTTGTCATCACAATGCTCCAGAATTCTTGTCATCACAATGTTCCATGAACGTGTCATCACAATGCTCCATGGTCCTTGTAAACACAATGCTCGAGAATTCTTGTCATTACAATGTTCCATGACCGTGTCATCACAATGCTCCATGGCCCTTGTCATCACAATGCTCCAGAATTCTTGTCATCACAATGTTCGATGACCATGTCATCACAATGCTCCATGGCCCTTGTCATCACCATGCTCCATAATTCTTGTCATCACAATGTTCCATGACCGTGTCATCACAATGCTCGATGGCCCTTGTCATCACAATGCTCCATAATTCTTGTCATCACAATGTTCCATGACCGTGTCATCACAATGCACCATGGCCCTTGTCATCACAATGCTCCATAATTCTTGTCATCACAATGTTCCATGACCGTGTCATCAAAATGCTCCAGAATTCTTGTCATCACAATGTTCCAGAATTCTTGTCATCACAATGTTCCATGAACGTGCCATCACAATGCTCCATAATCCTTGTCATCAAAATGTTCCATGACCGTGGCATCACAATGCTTCAGAATTCTTGTCATCACAATGCTCCATGACCGTGTCATCACAATGCTCCAGAATTCTTGTCATCACAATGCTCCAGAATTCTTGTCATCACAATGTTCCATGACCGTGTCATCACAATGCTCCATGGCCCTGGTCATCACAATGCTCCAGATTGCTTGTCATCACAAAGTTCCATGACCGTGTCATCACAATGCACCATGGCCCTTGTCATCACAATGCTCCAGAATTCTTGTCATCACAATGTTCCATGACCGTGTCATCACAATGCTCCATGGCCCTTGTCATAACATTTCTCCAGTATTCTTGTCATCACAATGTTCCATGACCGTGTCATCACAATGCACCATGGCCCTTGTCATCACAATGCTCCAGAATTCTTGTCATCACAATGTTCCATGACCGTGTCATCACAATGCTCCATGGCCCTTGTCATAACATTTCTCCAGTATTCTTGTCATCACAATGTTCCATGACCGTGTCATCACAATGCACCATGGCCCTTGTCATCACAATGCTCCAGAATTCTTGTCATCACAATGTTCCATGACCGTGTCATCACAATGCTCCATGGCCCTTGTCATAACATTTCTCCAGTATTCTTGTCATCACAATGTTCCATGACCGTGTCATCACAATGCTCCATGGCCCTTGTCATCACAATGCTCCAGATTTCTTGTCATCACAATGTTCCATGACCGTGTCATCACAATGCTCCCTAATTCTTGTCATCACAATGTTCCATGACCGTGTCATCACAATGCTCCAGAATTCTTGTCATCACCATGTTCCATGACCATGTCATCACAATTCTCCATGGCCCTTGTCATCATATTGCTCCAGAATTCTTATCATCACAATGCTCCATGACACTTGTCATCACAATGCTCTAGAATTCTTGTCATCACAATGTTCCATGACCATGTCATCACAATTCTCCAAGGCCCTTGTCATCATATTGCTCCAGAATTCTTATCATCACAATGCTCCATGACACTTGCCATCACAATGCTCCATGGCCTTTGTCATCACAATGCTCCAGAATTCTTGTCATCACAATGTTCCATGACCGTGTCATCACAATGCTCCATGGTCCTTGTAAACACAATGCTCGAGAATTCTTGTCATTACAATGTTCCATGACCGTGTCATCACAATGCTCCATGGCCCTTGTCATCACAATGCTCCAGAATTCTTGTCATCACAATGTTCGATGACCATGTCATCACAATGCTCCATGGCCCTTGTCATCACCATGCTCCATAATTCTTGTCATCACAATGTTCCATGACCGTGTCATCACAATGCTCGATGGCCCTTGTCATCACAATGCTCCATAATTCTTGTCATCACAATGTTCCATGACCGTGTCATCACAATGCACCATGGCCCTTGTCATCACAATGCTCCATAATTCTTGTCATCACAATGTTCCATGACCGTGTCATCAAAATGCTCCAGAATTCTTGTCATCACAATGTTCCAGAATTCTTGTCATCACAATGTTCCATGAACGTGTCATCACAATGCTCCATAATCCTTGTCATCAAAATGTTCCATGACCGTGGCATCACAATGCTTCAGAATTCTTGTCATCACAATGCTCCATGACCGTGTCATCACAATGCTCCAGAATTCTTGTCATCACAATGCTCCAGAATTCTTGTCATCACAATGTTCCATGACCGTGTCATCACAATGCTCCATGGCCCTGGTCATCACAATGCTCCAGATTGCTTGTCATCACAAAGTTCCATGACCGTGTCATCACAATGCACCATGGCCCTTGTCATCACAATGCTCCAGAATTCTTGTCATCACAATGGTCCATGAACGTGTCATCACAATGCTCCATGGCCCTTGTCATAACATTTCTCCAGTATTCTTGTCATCACAATGTTCCATGACCGTGTCATCACAATGCTCCAGAATTCTTGGCATCACAATGTTCCATGACCATTTCATCACAATGCTCCATGGCCATTGTCATCACAATGCTCCAGAATTCTTGTCATCACAATGTTCCATGACCGTGTCATCACAATGCTCCATGGCCCTTGTCATCACAATGCTCCAGAATTCTTGTCATCACAATGTTCCTTGACCGTGTCATCACAATGCTTCATGGCCCTTGTCATCACAATGCTCCAGAATTCTTGTCATCACAGTGTTCCATGACCGTGTCATCACAATGCTCCATAATTCTTGTCATCACAATGTTCCATGACCGTGTCATCACAATGCTCCAGAATTCTTGTCATCACAATGTTCCATGACCATGTCACCACAATGCTCCATGGCCCTTGTCATCACAATGCTCCAGAATTCTTGTCATCACAATGTTCCATATCCGTGTCATCACAATGCTCCATGGCCCTTGTCATCACAATGCTCCAGATTTCTTGTCATCACAATGTTCCATGACCGTGTCATCACAATGCTCCATGGCCTTTGTCATCACAATGCTCCAGAATTCTTTTCATCACAATGTTCCATGACCGTGTCATCACAATGCTCCATGGCCCTTGTCATCACAATGCTCCAGAATTCTTGTCATTACAATGTTCCATGACCGTGTCATCACAATGCTGCATGGCCCTTGTCATCACAATGCTCCAGCATTCTTGTCATCACAATGTTCCATGACTGTGTCATCACAATGCTCCATGGCCCTGGTCATCACAATGCTTCAGATTGCTTGTCATCACAAAGTTCCATGACTGTGTCATCACAATGCACCATGGCCCTTTTCATCACAATGCTCCAGAATTCTTGTCATCACAATGTTCCATGACCGTGTCATCACAATGCTCCATGGCCCTTGTCATCACAATGCTCCAGAATTCTTGTCATCACAATGTTCCATGACCGTGGCATCACAATGCTCCATGGCCCTTGTCATCACAATGCTCCAGATTTCTTGTCGTCACAAAGCTCCATAATTCTTGTCATCAAAATGTTCCATGACCGTGTCATCACAATGCTCCAGAATACTTGTCATCAAAATGTTCCATGACCGTGTCATCACAATGCTCCATAATCCTTGTCATCAAAATGTTCCATGACCGTGGCATCACAATGCTTCAGAATTCTTGTCATCACAATGCTCCATGACCGTGTCATCACAATGCTCCAGAATTCTTGTCATCACAATGCTCCAGAATTCTTGTCATCACAATGTTCCATGACCGTGTCATCACAATGCTCCATGGCCCTGGTCATCACAATGCTCCAGATTGCTTGTCATCACAAAGTTCCATGACCGTGTCATCACAATGCACCATGGCCCTTGTCATCACAATGCTCCAGAATTCTTGTCATCACAATGTTCCATGACCGTGTCATCACAATGCTTCATGGCCCTTGTCATAACATTTCTCCAGTATTCTTGTCATCACAATGTTCCATGACCGTGTCATCACAATGCTCCATGGCCCTTGTCATCACAAAGCTCCAGATTTCTTGTCATCACAATGTTCCATGACCGTGTCATCACAATGATCCATAATCCTTGTCATCAAAATGTTCCATGACCGTGTCATCACAATGCTCCCTAATTCTTGTCATCACAATGTTCCATGACCGTGTCATCACAATTCTCCAGAATTCTTGTCATCAACATGTTCCATGACCATGTCATCACAATTCTCCATGGCCCTTGTCATCATATTGCTCCAGAATTCTTATCATCACAATGCTCCATGTCACTTGTCATCACAATGCTCTAGAATTCTTGTCATCACAATGTTCCATGACCATGTCATCACAATTCTCCAAGGCCCTTGTCATCATATTGCTCCAGAATTCTTGTCATCACAATGTTCCATGACCGTGTCATCACAATGCTCCATGGTCCTTGTAAACACAATGCTCGAGAATTCTTGTCATTACAATGTTCCATGACCGTGTCATCACAATGCTCCATGGCCCTTGTCATCACAATGCTCCATAATTCTTGTCATCACAATGTTCCATGACCGTGTCATCAAAATGCTCCAGAATTCTTGTCATCACAAAGTTCCATGACTGTGTCATCACAATGCACCATGGCCCTTGTCATCACAATGCTCCAGAATTCTTGTCATCACAATGTTCCATGACCGTGTCATCACAATGCTCCATGGCCCTTTTCATCCCAATGCTCCAGAATTCTTGTCATCACAATGTTCCATGACCGTGTCATCACAATGCTCCATGGCCCTTGTCATCACAATGCTCCAGAATCCTTGTCATCACAAAGTTCCATGACCGTGTCATCACAATGCTCCATGGCCCTTGTCATCACAATGCTCCATAATTCTTGTCATCACAATGTTCCATGACCGTGTCATCACAATGCTCCATGGCCCTTGTCATCACAATGCTCCAGAATTCTTGTCCTCACAATGTTCCATGACCGTGTCATCACAATGCTCCATAATCCTTGTCATCAAAATGTTCCATGACCGTGGCATCACAATGCTTCAGAATTCTTGTCATCACAATGCTCCATGACCGTGTCATCACAATGCTCCAGAATTCTTGTCATCACAATGCTCCAGAATTCTTGTCATCACAATGTTCCATGACCGTGTCATCACAATGCTCCATGGCCCTGGTCATCACAATGCTCCAGATTTCTTGTCATCACAAAGTTCCATGACCATGTCATCACAATGCACCATGGCCCTTGTCATCACAATGCTCCAGAATTCTTGTCATCACAATGTTCCATGACCGTGTCATCACAATGCTCCATGGCCCTTGTCATAACATTTCTCCAGTATTCTTGTCATCACAATGTTCCATGACCGTGTCATCACAATGCTCCATGACCGTGTCATCACAATGCTCCAGAATTCTTGTCATTACAATGCTCCAGAATTCTTGTCATCACAATGTTCCATGACCGTGTCATCACAATGCTCCATGGCCCTGGTCATCACAATGCTCCAGATTGCTTGTCATCACAAAGTTCCATGACCGTGTCATCACAATGCACCATGGCCCTTGTCATAACATTTCTCCAGTATTCTTGTCATCACAATGTTCCATGACCGTGTCATCACAATGCTCCAGAATTCTTGGCATCACAATGTTCTATGACCATTTCATCACAATGCTCCATGGCCCTTGTCATCACAATGCTCCAGAATTCTTGTCATCACAATGTTCCATGACCGTGTCATCACAATGCTCCATGGCCCTTGTCATCACAATGCTCCAGAATTCTTGTCATCACAATGTTCCTTGACCGTGTCATCACAATGCTTCATGGCCCTTGTCATCACAATGCTCCAGAATTCTTGTCATCACAGTGTTCCATGACCGTGTCATCACAATGCTCCATAATTCTTGTCATCACAATGTTCCATGACCGTGTCATCACAATGCTCCAGAATTCTTGTCATCACAATGTTCCATGACCATGTCACCACAATGCTCCATGGCCCTTGTCATCACAATGCTCCAGAATTCTTGTCATCACAATGTTCCATGACCGTGTCATCACAATGCTCCATGGCCCTTGTCATCACAATGCTCCAGAATTCTTGTCATCACAATGTTCCATGACCGTCTCATCACAATGCTCCATGGCCCTTGTCATCACAATGCTCCAGATTTCTTGTCATCACAATGTTCCATGACCGTGTCATCACAATGCTCCATGGCCCTTGTCATCACAATGCTCCAGAATTCTTTTCATCACAATGTTCCATGACCGTGTCATCACAATGCTCCATGGCCCTTGTCATCACAATGCTCCAGAATTCTTGTCATCACAATGTTCCATGATCGTGTCATCACAATGCTGCATGGCCCTTGTCATCACAATGCTCCAGCATTCTTGTCATCACAATGTTCCATGACTGTGTCATCACAATGCTCCATGGCCCTGGTCATCACAATGCTTCAGATTGCTTGTCATCACAAAGTTCCATGACTGTGTCATCACAATGCACCATGGCCCTTGTCATCACAATGTTCCAGAATTCTTGTCATCACAATGTTCCATGACCGTGTCATCACAATGCTCCATGGCCCTTTTCATCCCAATGCTCCAGAATTCTTGTCATCACAATGTTCCATGACCGTGTCATCACAATGCTCCATGGCCCTTTTCATCCCAATGCTCCAGAATTCTTGTCATCACAATGTTCCATGACCGTGTCATCACAATGCTCCATAATCCTTGTCATCAAAATGTTCCATGACCGTGGCATCACAATGCTTCAGAATTCTTGTCATCACAATGCTCCATGACCGTGTCATCACAATGCTCCAGAATTCTTGTCATCACAATGCTCCAGAATTCTTGTCATCACAATGTTCCATGACCGTGTCATCACAATGCTCCATGGCCCTGGTCATCACAATGCTCCAGATTGCTTGTCATCACAAAGTTCCATGACCGTGTCATCACAATGCACCATGGCCCTTGTCATCACAATGCTCCAGAATTCTTGTCATCACATTGTTCCATGACCGTGTCATCACAATGCTCCATGGCCCTTGTCATAACATTTCTCCAGTATTCTTGTCATCACAATGTTCCATGACCGTGTCATCACAATGCTCCATGGCCCTTGTCATCACAATGCTCCAGATTTCTTGTCATCACAATGTTCCATGACCGTGTCATCACAATGCTCCATAATTCTTGTCATCAAAATGTTCCATGACCGTGTCATCACAATGCTCCCTAATTCTTGTCATCACAATATTCCATGACCGTGTCATCACAATGCTCCACAATTCTTGTCATCACCATGTTCCATGACCATGTCATTACAATTCTCCATGGCCCTTGTCATCATATTGCTCCAGAATTCTTATCATCACAATGCTCCATGACACTTGTCATCACAATGCTCTAGAATTCTTGTCATCACAATGTTCCATGACCATGTCATCACAATTCTCCAAGGCCCTTGTCATCATATTGCTCCAGAATTCTTATCATCACAATGCTCCATGACACTTGTCATCACAATGCTCCATGGCCTTTGTCATCACAATGCTCCAGAATTCTTGTCATCACAATGTTCCATGACCGTGTCATCACAATGCTCCATAGTCCTTGTAAACACAATGCTCGAGAATTCTTGTCATTACAATGTTCCATGACCGTGTCATCACAATGCTCCATGGCCCTTGTCATCACAATGCTCCAGAATTCTTGTCATCACAATGTTCGATGACCATATCATCACAATGCTCCATGGCCCTTGTCATCACCATGCTCCATAATTCTTGTCATCACAATGTTCCATGACCGTGTCATCACAATGCTCAATGGCCCTTGTCATCACAATGCTCCATAATTCTTGTCATCACAATGTTCCATGACCGTGTCATCACAATGCACCATGGCCCTTGTCATCACAATGCTCCAGAATTCTTGTCATCACAATGTTCCATGACCGTGTCATCACAATGCTCCAGAATTCTTGTCATCACAATGTTCCATGACCGTGTCATCACAATGCTCCATGGCCCTGGTCATCACAATGCTCCAGATTGCTTGTCATCACAAAGTTCCATGACCGTGTCATCACAATGCACCATGGCCCTTGTCATAACATTTCTCCAGTATTCTTGTCATCACAATGTTCCATGACCGTGTCATCACAATGCTCCAGAATTCTTGTCATCACAATGTTCCATGACCGTGTCATCACAATGCTCCATGGCCCTTGTCATCACAATGCTCCAGAATTCTTGTCATCACAATGTTCCTTGACCGTGTCATCACAATGCTTCATGGCCCTTGTCATCACAATGCTCCAGAATTCTTGTCATCACAGTGTTCCATGACCGTGTCATCACAATGCTCCATAATTCTTGTCATCACAATGTTCCATGACCGTGTCATCACAATGCTCCAGAATTCTTGTCATCACAATGTTCCATGACCATGTCACCACAATGCTCCATGGCCCTTGTCATCACAATGCTCCAGAATTCTTGTCATCACAATGTTCCATGACCGTGTCATCACAATGCTCCATGGCCCTTGTCATCACAATGCTCCAGAATTCTTGTCATCACAATGTTCCATGACCGTCTCATCACAATGCTCCATGGCCCTTGTCATCACAATGCTCCAGATTTCTTGTCATCACAATGTTCCATGACCGTGTCATCACAATGCTCCATGGCCCTTGTCATCACAATGCTCCAGAATTCTTTTCATCACAATGTTCCATGACCGTGTCATCACAATGCTCCATGGCCCTTGTCATCACAATGCTCCAGAATTCTTGTCATCACAATGTTCCATGATCGTGTCATCACAATGCTGCATGGCCCTTGTCATCACAATGCTCCAGCATTCTTGTCATCACAATGTTCCATGACTGTGTCATCACAATGCTCCATGGCCCTGGTCATCACAATGCTTCAGATTGCTTGTCATCACAAAGTTCCATGACTGTGTCATCACAATGCACCATGGCCCTTGTCATCACAATGTTCCAGAATTCTTGTCATCACAATGTTCCATGACCGTGTCATCACAATGCTCCATGGCCCTTTTCATCCCAATGCTCCAGAATTCTTGTCATCACAATGTTCCATGACCGTGTCATCACAATGCTCCATGGCCCTTTTCATCCCAATGCTCCAGAATTCTTGTCATCACAATGTTCCATGACCGTGTCATCACAATGCTCCATAATCCTTGTCATCAAAATGTTCCATGACCGTGGCATCACAATGCTTCAGAATTCTTGTCATCACAATGCTCCATGACCGTGTCATCACAATGCTCCAGAATTCTTGTCATCACAATGCTCCAGAATTCTTGTCATCACAATGTTCCATGACCGTGTCATCACAATGCTCCATGGCCCTGGTCATCACAATGCTCCAGATTGCTTGTCATCACAAAGTTCCATGACCGTGTCATCACAATGCACCATGGCCCTTGTCATCACAATGCTCCAGAATTCTTGTCATCACATTGTTCCATGACCGTGTCATCACAATGCTCCATGGCCCTTGTCATAACATTTCTCCAGTATTCTTGTCATCACAATGTTCCATGACCGTGTCATCACAATGCTCCATGGCCCTTGTCATCACAATGCTCCAGATTTCTTGTCATCACAATGTTCCATGACCGTGTCATCACAATTCTCCATAATTCTTGTCATCAAAATGTTCCATGACCGTGTCATCACAATGCTCCCTAATTCTTGTCATCACAATATTCCATGACCGTGTCATCACAATGCTCCAGAATTCTTGTCATCACCATGTTCCATGACCATGTCATTACAATTCTCCATGGCCCTTGTCATCATATTGCTCCAGAATTCTTATCATCACAATGCTCCATGACACTTGTCATCACAATGCTCTAGAATTCTTGTCATCACAATGTTCCATGACCATGTCATCACAATTCTCCAAGGCCCTTGTCATCATATTGCTCCAGAATTCTTATCATCACAATGCTCCATGACACTTGTCATCACAATGCTCCATGGCCTTTGTCATCACAATGCTCCAGAATTCTTGTCATCACAATGTTCCATGACCGTGTCATCACAATGCTCCATAGTCCTTGTAAACACAATGCTCGAGAATTCTTGTCATTACAATGTTCCATGACCGTGTCATCACAATGCTCCATGGCCCTTGTCATCACAATGCTCCAGAATTCTTGTCATCACAATGTTCGATGACCATATCATCACAATGCTCCATGGCCCTTGTCATCACCATGCTCCATAATTCTTGTCATCACAATGTTCCATGACCGTGTCATCACAATGCTCAATGGCCCTTGTCATCACAATGCTCCATAATTCTTGTCATCACAATGTTCCATGACCGTGTCATCACAATGCACCATGGCCCTTGTCATCACAATGCTCCATAATTCTTGTCATCACAATGTTCCATGACCGTGTCATCAAAATGCTCCAGAATTCTTGTCATCACAATGTTCCATGACCGTGTCATCACAATGCTCCAGAATTCTTGTCATCACAATGTTCCATGACCATGTCACCACAATGCTCCATGGCCCTTGTCATCACAATGCTCCAGATTGCTTGTCATCACAAAGTTCCATGACCGTGTCATCACAATGCACCATGGCCCTTGTCATAACATTTCTCCAGTATTCTTGTCATCACAATGTTCCATGACCGTGTCATCACAATGCACCATGGCCCTTGTCATAACATTTCTCCAGTATTCTTGTCATCACAATGTTCCATGACCGTGTCATCACAATGCTCCAGAATTCTTGGCATCACAATGTTTCATGACCATTTCATCACAATGCTCCATGGCCCTTGTCATCACAATGCTCCAGAATTCTTGTCATCACAATGTTCCATGACCGTGTCATCACAATGCTCCATGGCCCTTGTCATCACAATGCTCCAGAATTCTTGTCATCACAATGTTCCATGACCGTGTCATCACAATGCTCCATGGCCCTTGTCATCACAATGCTCCAGAATTCTTGTCATCACAATGTTCCTTGACCGTGTCATCACAATGCTTCATGGCCCTTGTCATCACAATGCTCCAGAATTCTTGTCATCACAGTGTTCCATGACCGTGTCATCACAATGCTCCATAATTCTTGTCATCACAATGTTCCATGACCGTGTCATCACAATGCTCCAGAATTCTTGTCATCACAATGTTCCATGACCATGTCACCACAATGCTCCATGGCCCTTGTCATCACAATGCTCCAGAATTCTTGTCATCACAATGTTCCATGACCGTGTCATCACAATGCTCCATGGCCCTTGTCATCACAATGCTCCAGAATTCTTTTCATCACAATGTTCCATGACCGTCTCATCACAATGCTCCATGGCCCTTGTCATCACAATGCTCCAGATTTCTTGTCATCACAATGTTCCATGACCGTGTCATCACAATGCTCCATGGCCCTTGTCATCACAATGCTCCAGAATTCTTTTCATCACAATGTTCCATGACCGTGTCATCACAATGCTCCATGGCCCTTGTCATCACAATGCTCCAGAATTCTTGTCATCACAATGTTCCATGATCGTGTCATCACAATGCTGCATGGCCCTTGTCATCACAATGCTCCAGGATTCTTGTCATCACAATGTTCCATGACTGTGTCATCACAATGGTCCATGGCCCTGGTCATCACAATGCTTCAGATTGCTTGTCATCACAAAGTTCCATGACTGTGTCATCACAATGCACCATGGCCCTTGTCATCACAATGCTCCAGAATTCTTGTCATCACAATGTTCCATGACCGTGTCATCACAATGCTCCATGGCCCTTTTCATCCCAATGCTCCAGAATTCTTGTCATCACAATGTTCCATGACCGTGTCATCACAATGCTCCATGGCCCTTGTCATCACAATCCTCCAGAATCCTTGTCATCACAAAGTTCCATGACCGTGTCATCACAATGCTCCATAATCCTTGTCATCAAAATGTTCCATGACCGTGGCATCACAATGCTTCAGAATTCTTGTCATCACAATGCTCCATGACCGTGTCATCACAATGCTCCAGAATTCTTGTCATCACAATGCTCCAGAATTCTTGTCATCACAATGTTCCATGACCGTGTCATCACAATGCTCCATGGCCCTGGTCATCACAATGCTCCAGATTGCTTGTCATCACAAAGTTCCATGACCGTGTCATCACAATGCACCATGGCCCTTGTCATCACAATGCTCCAGAATTCTTGTCATCACAATGTTCCATGACCGTGTCATCACAATGCTCCATGGCCCTTGTCATAACATTTCTCCAGTATTCTTGTCATCACAATGTTCCATGACCGTGTCATCACAATGCTCCATGGCCCTTGTCATCACAATGCTCCAGATTTCTTGTCATCACAATGTTCCATGACCGTGTCATCACAATGCTCCATAATTCTTGTCATCAAAATGTTCCATGACCGTGTCATCACAATGCTCCCTAATTCTTGTCATCACAATATTCCATGACCGTGTCATCACAATGCTCCAGAATTCTTGTCATCACCATGTTCCATGACCATGTCATCACAATTCTCCATGGCCCTTGTCATCATATTGCTCCAGAATTCTTATCATCACAATGCTCCATGACACTTGTCATCACAATGCTCTCGAATTCTTGTCATCACAATGTTCCATGACCATGTCATCACAATTCTCCAAGGCCCTTGTCATCATATTGCTCCAGAATTCTTATCATCACAATGCTCCATGACACTTGTCATCACAATGCTCCATGGCCTTTGTCATCACAATGCTCCAGAATTCTTGTCATCACAATGTTCCATGACCGTGTCATCACAATGCTCCATAGTCCTTGTAAACACAATGCTCGAGAATTCTTGTCAGTACAATGTTCCATGACCGTGTCATCACAATGCTCCATGGCCCTTGTCATCACAATGCTCCAGAATTCTTGTCATCACAATGTTCGATGACCATGTCATCACAATGCTCCATGGCCCTTGTCATCACCATGCTCCATAATTCTTGTCATCACAATGTTCCATGACCGTGTCATCACAATGCTCGATGGCCCTTGTCATCACAATGCTCCATAATTCTTGTCATCACAATGTTCCATGACCGTGTCATCACAATGCACCATGGCCCTTGTCATCACAATGCTCCATAATTCTTGTCATCACAATGTTCCATGACCGTGTCATCAAAATGCTCCAGAATTCTTGTCATCACAATGTTCCATGACCGTGTCATCACAATGCTCCAGAATTCTTGTCATCACAATGTTCCAGAATTCTTGTCATCACAATGTTCCATGAACGTGTCATCACAATGCTCCATGGCCCTGGTCATCACAATGCTCCAGATTGCTTGTCATCACAAAGTTCCATGACCGTGTCACCACAATGCACCATGGCCCTTGTCATCACAATGCTCCAGAATTCTTGTCATCACAATGTTCTATGACCGTGTCATCACAATGATCCATGGCCCTTGTCATCACAATGCTCCAGAATTCTTGTCATCACAATGGTCCATGACCGTGTCATCACAATGCTCCATGGCCCTTGTCATCACAATCCTCCAGAATCCTTGTCATCACAATGTTCCATGACCGTGTCATCACAATGCTCCATAATCCTTGTCATCAAAATGTTCCATGACCGTGGCATCACAATGCTTCAGAATTCTTGTCATCACAATGCTCCATGACCGTGTCATCACAATGCTCCAGAATTCTTGTCATCACAATGCTCCAGAATTCTTGTCATCACAATGTTCCATGACCGTGTCATCACAATGCTCCATGGCCCTGGTCATCACAATGCTCCAGATTGCTTGTCATCACAAAGTTCCATGACCGTGTCATCACAATGCACCATGGCCCTTGTCATCACAATGCTCCAGAATTCTTGTCATCACAATGTTCCATGACCGTGTCATCACAATGCTCCATGGCCCTTGTCATAACATTTCTCCAGTATTCTTGTCATCACAATGTTCCATGACCGTGTCATCACAATGCTCCAGAATTCTTGGCATCACAATGTTCCATGACCATTTCATCACAATGCTCCATGGCCCTTGTCATCACAATGCTCCAGAATTCTTGTCATCACAATGTTCCATGACCGTGTCATCACAATGTTCCATGGCCCTTGTCATCACAATGCTCCAGAATTCTTGTCATCACAATGTTCCTTGACCGTGTCATCACAATGCTTCATGGCCCTTGTCATCACAATGCTCCAAAATTCTTGTCATCACAGTGTTCCATGACCGTGTCATCACAATGCTCCATAATTCTTGTCATCACAATGTTCCATGACCGTGTCATCACAATGCTCCAGAATTCTTGTCATCACAATGTTCCATGACCATGTCACCACAATGCTCCATGGCCCTTGTCATCACAATGCTCCAGACTTCTTGTCATCACAATGTTCCATGACCGTGTCATCACAATGCTCCATGGCCCTTGTCATCACAATGCTCCAGAATTCTTTTCATCACAATGTTCCATGACCGTGTCATCACAATGCTCCATGGCCCTTGTCATCACAATGCTCCAGAATTCTTGTCATCACAATGTTCCATGACCGTGTCATCAAAATGCTCCAGAATTCTTGTCATCACAATGTTCCATGACCGTGTCATCACAATGCTCCAGAATTCTTGTCATCACAATGTTCCAGAATTCTTGTCATCACAATGTTCCATGAACGTGTCATCACAATGCTCCATAATACTTGTCATCAAAATGTTCCATGACCGTGGCATCACAATGCTTCAGAATTCTTGTCATCACAATGCTCCATGACCGTGTCATCACAATGCTCCAGAATTCTTGTCATTACAATGCTCCAGAATTCTTGTCATCACAATGTTCCATGACCATGTCATCACAATGCTCCATGGCCCTGGTCATCACAATGCTCCAGATTGCTTGTCATCACAAAGTTCCATAACCGTGTCTTCACAATGCACCATTGCCCTTGTCATCACAATGCTCCAGAATTCTTGTCATCACAATGTTCCATGACCGTGTCATCACAATGCTCCATGGCCCTTGTCATAACATTTCTCCAGTATTCTTGTCATCACAATGTTCCATGACCGTGTCATCACAATGCTCCAGAATTCTTGGCATCACAATGTTCCATGACCATTTCATCACAATGCTCCATGGCCCTTTTCATCACAATGCTCCAGAATTCTTGTCATCACAATGTTCCATGACCGTGTCATCAAAATGCTCCAGAATTCTTGTCATCACAATGTTCCATGACCGTGTCATCACAATGCTCCATGGCCCTTGTCATCACAATGCTCCAGAATTCTTGTCATCACAATGTTCCTTGACCGTGTCATCACAATGCTTCATGGCCCTTGTCATCACAATGCTCCAGAATTCTTGTCATCACAGTGTTCCATGACCGTGTCATCACAATGCTCCATAATTCTTGTCATCACAATGTTCCATGACCATGTCACCACAATGCTCCATGGCCCTTGTCATCACAATGCTCCAGAATTCTTGTCATCACAATGTTCCATGACCGTGTCATCACAATGCTCCATGGCCCTTGTCATCACAATGCTCCAGAATTCTTTTCATCACAATGTTCCATGACCGTGTCATCACAATGCTCCATGGCCCTTGTCATCACAATGCTCCAGATTTCTTGTCATCACAATGTTCCATGACCGTGTCATCACAATGCTCCATGGCCCTTGTCATCACAATGCTCCAGAATTCTTTTCATCACAATGTTCCATGACCGTGTCATCACAATGCTCCATGGCCCTTGTCATCACAATGCTCCAGAATTCTTGTCATCACAATGTTCCATGACCGTGTCATCACAATGCTGCATGGCCCTTGTCATCACAATGCTCCAGCATTCTTGTCATCACAATGTTCCATGACTGTGTCATCACAATGCTCCATGGCCCTGGTCATCAAAATGCTTCAGATTGCTTGTCATCACAAAGTTCCATGACTGTGTCATCACAATGCACCATGGCCCTTGTCATCACAATGCTCCAGAATTCTTGTCATCACAATGTTCCATGACCGTGTCATCACAATGCTCCATGGCCCTTTTCATCCCAATGCTCCAGAATTCTTGTCATCACAATGTTCCATGACCGTGTCATCACAATGCTCCATGGCCCTTGTCATCACAATGCTCCAGAATCCTTGTCATCACAAAGTTCCATGACCGTGTCATCACAATGCTCCATAATCCTTGTCATCAAAATGTTCCATGACCGTGGCATCACAATGCTTCAGAATTCTTGTCATCACAATGCTCCATGACCGTGTCATCACAATGCTCCAAAATTCTTGTCATCACAATGCTCCAGAATTCTTGTCATCACAATGTTCCATGACCGTGTCATCACAATGCTCCATGGCCCTGGTCATCACAATGCTCCAGATTGCTTGTCATCACAAAGTTCCATGACCGTGTCATCACAATGCACCATGGCCCTTGTCATCACAATGCTCCAGAATTCTTGTCATCACAATGTTCCATGACCGTGTCATCACAATGCTCCATGGCCCTTGTCATAACATTTCTCCAGTATTCTTGTCATCACAATGTTCCATGACCGTGTCATCACAATGCTCCATGACCGTGTCATCACAATGCTCCAGAATTCTTGTCATTACAATGCTCCAGAATTCTTGTCATCACAATGTTCCATAACCGTGTCATCACAATGCTCCATGGCCCTGGTCATCACAATGCTCCAGATTGCTTGTCATCACAAAGTTCCATGACCGTGTCATCACAATGCACCATGGCCCTTGTCATAACATTTCTCCAGTATTCTTGTCATCACAATGTTCCATGACCGTGTCATCACAATGCTCCAGAATTCTTGGCATCACAATGTTCCATGACCATTTCATCACAATGCTCCATGGCCCTTGTCATCACAATGCTCCAGAATTCTTGTCATCACAATGTTCCATGACCGTGTCATCACAATGCTCCATGGCCCTTGTCATCACAATGCTCCAGAATTCTTGTCATCACAATGTTCCTTGACCGTGTCATCACAATGCTTCATGGCCCTTGTCATCACAATGCTCCAGAATTCTTGTCATCACAGTGTTCCATGACCGTGTCATCACAATGCTCCATAATTCTTGTCATCACAATGTTCCATGACCGTGTCATCACAATGCTCCAGAATTCTTGTCATCACAATGTTCCATGACCATGTCACCACAATGCTCCATGGCCCTTGTCATCACAATGCTCCAGAATTCTTGTCATCACAATGTTCCATGACCGTGTCATCACAATGCTCCATGGCCCTTGTCATCACAATGCTCCAGATTTCTTGTCATCACAATGTTCCATGACCGTGTCATCACAATGCTCCATGGCCCTTGTCATCACAATGCTCCAGAATTCTTGTCATCACAATGTTACATGACCGTGTCATCACAATGCTGCATGGCCCTTGTCATCACAATGCTCCAGCATTCTTGTCATCACAATGTTCCATGACTGTGTCATCACAATGCTCCATGGCCCTGGTCATCACAATGCTTCAGATTGCTTGTCATCACAAAGTTCCATGACTGTGTCATCACAATGCACCATGGCCCTTGTCATCACAATGCTCCAGAATTCTTGTCATCACAATGTTCCATGACCGTGTCATCACAATGCTCCATGGCCCTTTTCATCCCAATGCTCCAGAATTCTTGTCATCACAATGTTCCATGACCGTGTCATCACAATGCTCCATGGCCCTTGTCATCACAATCCTCCAGAATCCTTGTCATCACAAAGTTCCATGACCATGTCATCACAATGCTCCATAATCCTTGTCATCAAAATGTTCCATGACCGTGGCATCACAATGCTTCAGAATTCTTGTCATCACAATGCTCCATGACCGTGTCATCACAATGCTCCAGAATTCTTGTCATCACAATGCTCCAGAATTCTTGTCATCACAATGTTCCATGACCGTGTCATCACAATGCTCCATGGCCCTGGTCATCACAATGCTCCAGATTGCTTGTCATCACAAAGTTCCATGACCGTGTCATCACAATGCACCATGGCCCTTGTCATCACAATGCTCCAGAATTCTTGTCATCACAATGTTCCATGACCGTGGCATCACAATGCTCCATGGCCCTTGTCATAACATTTCTCCAGTATTCTTGTCATCACAATGTTCCATGACCGTGTCATCACAATGCTCCATGGCCCTTGTCATCACAATGCTCCAGATTTCTTGTCATCACAATGTTCCATGACCGTGTCATCACAATGCTCCATAATTCTTGTCATCAAAATGTTCCATGACCGTGTCATCACAATGCTCCCTAATTCTTGTCATCACAATATTCCATGACCGTGTCATCACAATGCTCCAGAATTCTTGTCATCACCATGTTCCATGACCATGTCATCACAATTCTCCATGGCCCTTGTCATCATATTGCTCCAGAATTCTTATCATCACAATGCTCCATGACACTTGTCATCACAATGCTCTAGAATTCTTGTCATCACAATGTTCCATGACCATGTCATCACAATTCTCCAAGGCCCTTGTCATCATATTGCTCCAGAATTCTTATCATCACAATGCTCCATGACACTTGTCATCACAATGCTCCATGGCCTTTGTCATCACAATGCTCCAGAATTCTTGTCATCACAATGTTCCATGACCGTGTCATCACAATGCTCCATAGTCCTTGTAAACACAATGCTCGAGAATTCTTGTCATTACAATGTTCCATGACCGTGTCATCACAATGCTCCATGGCCCTTGTCATCACAATGCTCCAGAATTCTTGTCATCACAATGTTCGATGACCATGTCATCACAATGCTCCATGGCCCTTGTCATCACCATGCTCCATAATTCTTGTCATCACAATGTTCCATGACCGTGTCATCACAATGCTCGATGGCCCTTGTCATCACAATGCTCCATAATTCTTGTCATCACAATGTTCCATGACCGTGTCATCACAATGCACCATGGCCCTTGTCATCACAATGCTCCATAATTCTTGTCATCACAATGTTCCATGACCGTGTCATCAAAATGCTCCAGAATTCTTGTCATCACAATGTTCCATGACCGTGTCATCACAATGCTCCAGAATTCTTGTCATCACAATGTTCCAGAATTCTTGTCATCACAATGTTCCATGAACGTGTCATCACAATGCTCCATGGCCCTGGTCATCACAATGCTCCAGATTGCTTGTCATCACAAAGTTCCATGACCGTGTCACCACAATGCACCATGGCCCTTGTCATCACAATGCTCCAGAATTCTTGTCATCACAATGTTCTATGACCGTGTCATCACAATGATCCATGGCCCTTGTCATCACAATGCTCCAGAATTCTTGTCATCACAATGGTCCATGACCGTGTCATCACAATGCTCCATGGCCCTTGTCATCACAATCCTCCAGAATCCTTGTCATCACAATGTTCCATGACCGTGTCATCACAATGCTCCATAATCCTTGTCATCAAAATGTTCCATGACCGTGGCATCACAATGCTTCAGAATTCTTGTCATCACAATGCTCCATGACCGTGTCATCACAATGCTCCAGAATTCTTGTCATCACAATGCTCCAGAATTCTTGTCATCACAATGTTCCATGACCGTGTCATCACAATGCTCCATGGCCCTGGTCATCACAATGCTCCAGATTGCTTGTCATCACAAAGTTCCATGACCGTGTCATCACAATGCACCATGGCCCTTGTCATCACAATGCTCCAGAATTCTTGTCATCACAATGTTCCATGACCGTGTCATCACAATGCTCCATGGCCCTTGTCATAACATTTCTCCAGTATTCTTGTCATCACAATGTTCCATGACCGTGTCATCACAATGCTCCAGAATTCTTGGCATCACAATGTTCCATGACCATTTCATCACAATGCTCCATGGCCCTTGTCATCACAATGCTCCAGAATTCTTGTCATCACAATGTTCCATGACCGTGTCATCACAATGTTCCATGGCCCTTGTCATCACAATGCTCCAGAATTCTTGTCATCACAATGTTCCTTGACCGTGTCATCACAATGCTTCATGGCCCTTGTCATCACAATGCTCCAAAATTCTTGTCATCACAGTGTTCCATGACCGTGTCATCACAATGCTCCATAATTCTTGTCATCACAATGTTCCATGACCGTGTCATCACAATGCTCCAGAATTCTTGTCATCACAATGTTCCATGACCATGTCACCACAATGCTCCATGGCCCTTGTCATCACAATGCTCCAGACTTCTTGTCATCACAATGTTCCATGACCGTGTCATCACAATGCTCCATGGCCCTTGTCATCACAATGCTCCAGAATTCTTTTCATCACAATGTTCCATGACCGTGTCATCACAATGCTCCATGGCCCTTGTCATCACAATGCTCCAGAATTGTTGTCATCACAATGTTCCATGACCGTGTCATCAAAATGCTCCAGAATTCTTGTCATCACAATGTTCCATGACCGTGTCATCACAATGCTCCAGAATTCTTGTCATCACAATGTTCCAGAATTCTTGTCATCACAATGTTCCATGAACGTGTCATCACAATGCTCCATAATACTTGTCATCAAAATGTTCCATGACCGTGGCATCACAATGCTTCAGAATTCTTGTCATCACAATGCTCCATGACCGTGTCATCACAATGCTCCAGAATTCTTGTCATTACAATGCTCCAGAATTCTTGTCATCACAATGTTCCATGACCATGTCATCACAATGCTCCATGGCCCTGGTCATCACAATGCTCCAGATTGCTTGTCATCACAAAGTTCCATAACCGTGTCTTCACAATGCACCATTGCCCTTGTCATCACAATGCTCCAGAATTCTTGTCATCACAATGTTCCATGACCGTGTCATCACAATGCTCCATGGCCCTTGTCATAACATTTCTCCAGTATTCTTGTCATCACAATGTTCCATGACCGTGTCATCACAATGCTCCAGAATTCTTGGCATCACAATGTTCCATGACCATTTCATCACAATGCTCCATGGCCCTTGTCATCACAATGCTCCAGAATTCTTGTCATCACAATGTTCCATGACCGTGTCATCAAAATGCTCCAGAATTCTTGTCATCACAATGTTCCATGACCGTGTCATCACAATGCTCCATGGCCCTTGTCATCACAATGCTCCAGAATTCTTGTCATCACAATGTTCCTTGACCGTGTCATCACAATGCTTCATGGCCCTTGTCATCACAATGCTCCAGAATTCTTGTCATCACAGTGTTCCATGACCGTGTCATCACAATGCTCCATAATTCTTGTCATCACAATGTTCCATGACCATGTCACCACAATGCTCCATGGCCCTTGTCATCACAATGCTCCAGAATTCTTGTCATCACAATGTTCCATGACCGTGTCATCACAATGCTCCATGGCCCTTGTCATCACAATGCTCCAGAATTCTTTTCATCACAATGTTCCATGACCGTGTCATCACAATGCTCCATGGCCCTTGTCATCACAATGCTCCAGATTTCTTGTCATCACAATGTTCCATGACCGTGTCATCACAATGCTCCATGGCCCTTGTCATCACAATGCTCCAGAATTCTTTTCATCACAATGTTCCATGACCGTGTCATCACAATGCTCCATGGCCCTTGTCATCACAATGCTCCAGAATTCTTATCATCACAATGTTCCATGACCGTGTCATCACAATGCTGCATGGCCCTTGTCATCACAATGCTCCAGCATTCTTGTCATCACAATGTTCCATGACTGTGTCATCACAATGCTCCATGGCCCTGGTCATCAAAATGCTTCAGATTGCTTGTCATCACAAAGTTCCATGACTGTGTCATCACAATGCACCATGGCCCTTGTCATCACAATGCTCCAGAATTCTTGTCATCACAATGTTCCATGACCGTGTCATCACAATGCTCCATGGCCCTTTTCATCCCAATGCTCCAGAATTCTTGTCATCACAATGTTCCATGACCGTGTCATCACAATGCTCCATGGCCCTTGTCATCACAATGCTCCAGAATCCTTGTCATCACAAAGTTCCATGACCGTGTCATCACAATGCTCCATAATCCTTGTCATCAAAATGTTCCATGACCGTGGCATCACAATGCTTCAGAATTCTTGTCATCACAATGCTCCATGACCGTGTCATCACAATGCTCCAAAATTCTTGTCATCACAATGCTCCAGAATTCTTGTCATCACAATGTTCCATGACCGTGTCATCACAATGCTCCATGGCCCTGGTCATCACAATGCTCCAGATTGCTTGTCATCACAAAGTTCCATGACCGTGTCATCACAATGCACCATGGCCCTTGTCATCACAATGCTCCAGAATTCTTGTCATCACAATGTTCCATGACCGTGTCATCACAATGCTCCATGGCCCTTGTCATAACATTTCTCCAGTATTCTTGTCATCACAATGTTCCATGACCGTGTCATCACAATGCTCCATGACCGTGTCATCACAATGCTCCAGAATTCTTGTCATTACAATGCTCCAGAATTCTTGTCATCACAATGTTCCATAACCGTGTCATCACAATGCTCCATGGCCCTGGTCATCACAATGCTCCAGATTGCTTGTCATCACAAAGTTCCATGACCGTGTCATCACAATGCACCATGGCCCTTGTCATAACATTTCTCCAGTATTCTTGTCATCACAATGTTCCATGACCGTGTCATCACAATGCTCCAGAATTCTTGGCATCACAATGTTCCATGACCATTTCATCACAATGCTCCATGGCCCTTGTCATCACAATGCTCCAGAATTCTTGTCATCACAATGTTCCATGACCGTGTCATCACAATGCTCCATGGCCCTTGTCATCACAATGCTCCAGAATTCTTGTCATCACAATGTTCCTTGACCGTGTCATCACAATGCTTCATGGCCCTTGTCATCACAATGCTCCAGAATTCTTGTCATCACAGTGTTCCATGACCGTGTCATCACAATGCTCCATAATTCTTGTCATCACAATGTTCCATGACCGTGTCATCACAATGCTCCAGAATTCTTGTCATCACAATGTTCCATGACCATGTCACCACAATGCTCCATGGCCCTTGTCATCACAATGCTCCAGAATTCTTGTCATCACAATGTTCCATGACCGTGTCATCACAATGCTCCATGGCCCTTGTCATCACAATGCTCCAGATTTCTTGTCATCACAATGTTCCATGACCGTGTCATCACAATGCTCCATGGCCCTTGTCATCACAATGCTCCAGAATTCTTGTCATCACAATGTTCCATGACCGTGTCATCACAATGCTGCATGGCCCTTGTCATCACAATGCTCCAGCATTCTTGTCATCACAATGTTCCATGACTGTGTCATCACAATGCTCCATGGCCCTGGTCATCACAATGCTTCAGATTGCTTGTCATCACAAAGTTCCATGACTGTGTCATCACAATGCACCATGGCCCTTGTCATCACAATGCTCCAGAATTCTTGTCATCACAATGTTCCATGACCGTGTCATCACAATGCTCCATGGCCCTTTTCATCCCAATGCTCCAGAATTCTTGTCATCACAATGTTCCATGACCGTGTCATCACAATGCTCCATGGCCCTTGTCATCACAATCCTCCAGAATCCTTGTCATCACAAAGTTCCATGACCATGTCATCACAATGCTCCATAATCCTTGTCATCAAAATGTTCCATGACCGTGGCATCACAATGCTTCAGAATTCTTGTCATCACAATGCTCCATGACCGTGTCATCACAATGCTCCAGAATTCTTGTCATCACAATGCTCCAGAATTCTTGTCATCACAATGTTCCATGACCGTGTCATCACAATGCTCCATGGCCCTGGTCATCACAATGCTCCAGATTGCTTGTCATCACAAAGTTCCATGACCGTGTCATCACAATGCACCATGGCCCTTGTCATCACAATGCTCCAGAATTCTTGTCATCACCATGTTCCATGACCATGTCATCACAATTCTCCATGGCCCTTGTCATCATATTGCTCCAGAATTCTTATCATCACAATGCTCCATGGCCTTTGTCATCACAATGCTCCAGAATTCTTGTCATCACAATGTTCCATGACCGTGTCATCACAATGCTCCATAGTCCTTGTAAACACAATGCTCGAGAATTCTTGTCATTACAATGTTCCATGACCGTGTCATCACAATGCTCCATGGCCCTTGTCATCACAATGCTCCAGAATTCTTGTCATCACAATGTTCGATGACCATGTCATCACAATGCTCCATGGCCCTTGTCATCACCATGCTCCATAATTCTTGTCATCACAATGTTCCATGACCGTGTCATCACAATGCTCGATGGCCCTTGTCATCACAATGCTCCATAATTCTTGTCATCACAATGTTCCATGACCGTGTCATCACAATGCACCATGGCCCTTGTCATCACAATGCTCCATAATTCTTGTCATCACAATGTTCCATGACCGTGTCATCAAAATGCTCCAGAATTCTTGTCATCACAATGTTCCATGACCGTGTCATCACAATGCTCCAGAATTCTTGTCATCACAATGTTCCAGAATTCTTGTCATCACAATGTTCCATGAACGTGTCATCACAATGCTCCATGGCCCTGGTCATCACAATGCTCCAGATTGCTTGTCATCACAAAGTTCCATGACCGTGTCACCACAATGCACCATGGCCCTTGTCATCACAATGCTCCAGAATTCTTGTCATCACAATGTTCTATGACCGTGTCATCACAATGATCCATGGCCCTTGTCATCACAATGCTCCAGAATTCTTTTCATCACAATGGTCCATGACCGTGTCATCACAATGCTCCATGGGCCTTGTCATCACAATCCTCCAGAATCCTTGTCATCACAATGTTCCATGACCGTGTCATCACAATGCTCCATAATCCTTGTCATCAAAATGTTCCATGACCGTGGCATCACAATGCTTCAGAATTCTTGTCATCACAATGCTCCTTGACCGTGTCATCACAATGCTCCAGAATTCTTGTCATCACAATGCTCCAGAATTCTTGTCATCACAATGTTCCATGACCGTGTCATCACAATGCTCCATGGCCCTGGTCATCACAATGCTCCAGATTGCTTGTCATCACAAAGTTCCATGACCGTGTCATCACAATGCACCATGGCCCTTGTCATCACAATGCTCCAGAATTTTTGTCATCACAATGTTCCATGACCGTGTCATCACAATGCTCCATGGCCCTTGTCATAACATTTCTCCAGTATTCTTGTCATCACAATGTTCCATGACCGTGTCATCACAATGCTCCAGAATTCTTGGCATCACAATGTTCCATGAACATTTCATCACAATGCTCCATGGCCCTTGTCATCACAATGCTCCAGAATTCTTGTCATCACAATGTTCCATGACCGTGTCATCACAATGCTCCATGGCCCTTGTCATCACAATGCTCCAGAATTCTTGTCATCACAATGTTCCTTGACCGTGTCATCACAATGCTTCATGGCCCTTGTCATCACAATGCTCCAAAATTCTTGTCATCACAGTGTTCCATGACCGTGTCATCACAATGCTCCATAATTCTTGTCATCACAATGTTCCATGACCGTGTCATCACAATGCTCCAGAATTCTTGTCATCACAATGTTCCATGACCATGTCACCACAATGCTCCATGGCCCTTGTCATCACAATGCTCCAGAATTCTTGTCATCACAATGTTCCATGACCGTGTCATCACAATGCTCCATGGCCCTTGTCATCACAATGCTCCAGAATTCTTTTCATCACAATGTTCCATGACCGTGTCATCACAATGCTCCATGGCCCTTGTCATCACAATGCTCCAGATTTCTTGTCATCACAATGTTCCATGACCGTGTCATCACAATGCTCCATGGCCCTTGTCATCACAATGCTCCATAATTCTTTTCATCACAATGTTCCATGACCGTGTCATCACAATGCTCCATGGCCCTTGTCATCACAATGCTCCAGAATTCTTGTCATCACAATGTTCCATGACCGTGTCATCACAATGCTGCATGGCCCTTGTCATCACAATGTTCCAGCATTCTTGTCATCACAATGTTCCATGACTGTGTCATCACAATGCTCCATGGCCCTGGTCATCACAATGCTTCAGATTGCTTGTCATCACAAAGTTCCATGACTGTGTCATCACAATGCACCATGGCCCTTGTCATCACAATGCTCCAGAATTCTTATCATCACAATGTTCCATGACCGTGTCATCACAATGCTCCATGGCCCTTTTCATCCCAATGCTCCAGAATTCTTGTCATCACAATGTTCCATGACCGTGTCATCACAATGCTCCATGGCCCTTGTCATCACAATGCTCCAGAAATCTTGTCATCACAAAGTTCCATGACCGTGTCATCACAATGCACCATGGTCCCTTGTCATCACAATGCTCCAGAATTCTTGTCATCACAATGTTCCATGACCGTGTCATCACAATGCTCCATGGCCCTTGCCATCACAATGCTCCAGAATTCTTGTCATCACAATGTTCCATGACCGTGTCATCACAATGCTCCATGGCACATTTCATCCCAATGCTCCAGAATTCTTGTCATCACAATGTTCCATGACCGTGTCATCACAATGCTCCATGGCCCTTGTCATCACAATGCTCCAGAATTCTTGTCATCACAATGTTCCATGACCGTGTCATCACAATGCTCCATGGCCCTTGTCATCACAATGCTCCAGAATTCTTGTCATCAAAATGTTCCATGACCGTGTCATCACAATGCTCCATGGCCCTTGTCATCACAATGCTCCAGATTTCTTGTCATCACAAAGCTCCATAATTCTTGTCATCAAAATGTTCCATGACCGTGTCATCACAATGCTCCAGAATACTTGTCATCAAAATGTTCCATGACTGTGTCATCACAATGCTCCAGAATTCTTGTCATCACAATGTTCCAGAATTCTTGTCATCACAATGTTCCATGAACGTGTCATCACAATGCTCCATGGCCCTGGTCATCACAATGCTCCAGATTGCTTGTCATCACAATGTTCCATGACCGTTTCACCACAATGCACCATGGCCCTTGTCATCACAATGCTCCAGAATTCTTGTCATCACAATGTTCTATGACCGTGTCATCACAATGATCCATGGCCCTTGTCATCACAATGCTCCAGAATTTTGTCATCACAATGGTCCATGACCGTGTCATCACAATGCTCCATGGCCCTTGTCATCACAATCCTCCAGAATCCTTGTCATCACAATGTTCCATGACCGTGTCATCACAATGCTCCATAATCCATGTCATCAAAATGTTCCATGACCGTGGCATCACAATGCTTCAGAATTCTTGTCATCACAATGCTCCATGACCGTGTCATCACAATGCTCCAGAATTCTTGTCATCACAATGCTCCAGAATTCTTGTCATCACAATGTTTCATGACCGTGTCATCACAATGCTCCATGGCCCTGGTCATCACAATGCTCCAGATTGCTTGTCATCACAAAGTTCCATGACCGTGTCATCACAATGCACCATGGCCCTTGTCATCACAATGCTCCAGAATTCTTGTCATCACAATGTTCCATGACCGTGTCATCACAATGCTCCATGGCCCTTGTCATAACATTTCTCCAGTATTCTTGTCATCACAATGTTCCATGACCGTGTCATCACAATGCTCCATGGCCCTTGTCATCACAATGCTCCAGATTTCTTGTCATCACAATGTTCCATGACCGTGTCATCACAATGCTCCATAATTCTTGTCATCACAATGTTCCATGACCGTGTCAACAAAATGCTCCAGAATTCTTGTCATCACAATGTTCCATGACCAGGTCATCACAATGCTCCATGGCCCTTGTCATCACAATGCTCCAGAATTCTTGTCATCACAATGTTCCATGACCATGTCATCACAATGCTCCATGGCCCTTGTCATCACAATGCTCCATAATTCTTGTCATCACAATGTTCCATGACCGTGTCATCACAATGCTCCATGGCCCTTTTCATCACAATGCTCCAGAATTCTTGTCATCACAATGTTCCATGACCGTGTCATCACAATGCTCCATGGCGCTTTTCATCACAATGCTCCAGATTGCTTGTCATCACAAAGTTCCATGACCGTGTCATCACAATGCACCATGGCCTTTGTCATCACCATGCTCCAGAATTCTTGTCATCACAATGTTCCATGACCGTGTCATCACAATGCTCCATGGCCCTTTTCATCACAATGCTCCAGATTGCCTGTCATCACAATGTTCCATGACCGTGTCATCACATTGCACCATGGCCCTTGTCATAACAATGCTCCATAATTCTTGTCAACACAATGTTCCATGACCGTGTCATTAAAATGCTCCAGAATTCTTGTCCTCACAATGTTCCATGACCATGTCATCACAATGCTCCATGGCCCTTGTCATCACAATTCTCCAGAATTCTTGTCATCACAATGTTCCATGACCGTGTCATCACAATGCTCCATGGCCCTTGTCATCACAATGCTCCAGAATTCTTGTCATCACAATGTTCCATGACCGTGTCATCACAATGCTCCATGGCCCTTGTCATCACAATGCTCCAGAATTCTTGTCATCACAATGTTCCATGACCGTGTCATCACAATGCTCCATGGCCCTTGTCATCACAATGCTCCAGAATTCTTGTCATCACAATGTTCCATGACCGTGTCATCACAATGCTCCATAATTCTTGTCATCACAATGTTCCATGACCGTGTCATCACAATGCTCCAGAATTCTTGTCATCACAATGTTCCATGACCATGTCACCACAATGCTCCATGGCCCTTGTCATCACAATGCTCCAGACTTCTTGTCATCACAATGTTCCATGACCGTGTCATCACAATGCTCCATGGCCCTTGTCATCACAATGCTCCAGAATTCTTTTCATCACAATGTTCCATGACCGTGTCATCACAATGCTCCATGGCCCTTGTCATCACAATGCTCCAGAATTGTTGTCATCACAATGTTCCATGACCGTGTCATCAAAATGCTCCAGAATTCTTGTCATCACAATGTTCCATGACCGTGTCATCACAATGCTCCAGAATTCTTGTCATCACAATGTTCCAGAATTCTTGTCATCACAATGTTCCATGAACGTGTCATCACAATGCTCCATAATACTTGTCATCAAAATGTTCCATGACCGTGGCATCACAATGCTTCAGAATTCTTGTCATCACAATGCTCCATGACCGTGTCATCACAATGCTCCAGAATTCTTGTCATTACAATGCTCCAGAATTCTTGTCATCACAATGTTCCATGACCATGTCATCACAATGCTCCATGGCCCTGGTCATCACAATGCTCCAGATTGCTTGTCATCACAAAGTTCCATAACCGTGTCTTCACAATGCACCATTGCCCTTGTCATCACAATGCTCCAGAATTCTTGTCATCACAATGTTCCATGACCGTGTCATCACAATGCTCCATGGCCCTTGTCATAACATTTCTCCAGTATTCTTGTCATCACAATGTTCCATGACCGTGTCATCACAATGCTCCAGAATTCTTGGCATCACAATGTTCCATGACCATTTCATCACAATGCTCCATGGCCCTTGTCATCACAATGCTCCAGAATTCTTGTCATCACAATGTTCCATGACCGTGTCATCAAAATGCTCCAGAATTCTTGTCATCACAATGTTCCATGACCGTGTCATCACAATGCTCCATGGCCCTTGTCATCACAATGCTCCAGAATTCTTGTCATCACAATGTTCCTTGACCGTGTCATCACAATGCTTCATGGCCCTTGTCATCACAATGCTCCAGAATTCTTGTCATCACAGTGTTCCATGACCGTGTCATCACAATGCTCCATAATTCTTGTCATCACAATGTTCCATGACCATGTCACCACAATGCTCCATGGCCCTTGTCATCACAATGCTCCAGAATTCTTGTCATCACAATGTTCCATGACCGTGTCATCACAATGCTCCATGGCCCTTGTCATCACAATGCTCCAGAATTCTTTTCATCACAATGTTCCATGACCGTGTCATCACAATGCTCCATGGCCCTTGTCATCACAATGCTCCAGATTTCTTGTCATCACAATGTTCCATGACCGTGTCATCACAATGCTCCATGGCCCTTGTCATCACAATGCTCCAGAATTCTTTTCATCACAATGTTCCATGACCGTGTCACCACAATGCTCCATGGCCCTTGTCATCACAATGCTCCAGAATTCTTATCATCACAATGTTCCATGACCGTGTCATCACAATGCTGCATGGCCCTTGTCATCACAATGCTCCAGCATTCTTGTCATCACAATGTTCCATGACTGTGTCATCACAATGCTCCATGGCCCTGGTCATCAAAATGCTTCAGATTGCTTGTCATCACAAAGTTCCATGACTGTGTCATCACAATGCACCATGGCCCTTGTCATCACAATGCTCCAGAATTCTTGTCATCACAATGTTCCATGACCGTGTCATCACAATGCTCCATGGCCCTTTTCATCCCAATGCTCCAGAATTCTTGTCATCACAATGTTCCATGACCGTGTCATCACAATGCTCCATGGCCCTTGTCATCACAATGCTCCAGAATCCTTGTCATCACAAAGTTCCATGACCGTGTCATCACAATGCTCCATAATCCTTGTCATCAAAATGTTCCATGACCGTGGCATCACAATGCTTCAGAATTCTTGTCATCACAATGCTCCATGACCGTGTCATCACAATGCTCCAAAATTCTTGTCATCACAATGCTCCAGAATTCTTGTCATCACAATGTTCCATGACCGTGTCATCACAATGCTCCATGGCCCTGGTCATCACAATGCTCCAGATTGCTTGTCATCACAAAGTTCCATGACCGTGTCATCACAATGCACCATGGCCCTTGTCATCACAATGCTCCAGAATTCTTGTCATCACAATGTTCCATGACCGTGTCATCACAATGCTCCATGGCCCTTGTCATAACATTTCTCCAGTATTCTTGTCATCACAATGTTCCATGACCGTGTCATCACAATGCTCCATGACCGTGTCATCACAATGCTCCAGAATTCTTGTCATTACAATGCTCCAGAATTCTTGTCATCACAATGTTCCATAACCGTGTCATCACAATGCTCCATGGCCCTGGTCATCACAATGCTCCAGATTGCTTGTCATCACAAAGTTCCATGACCGTGTCATCACAATGCACCATGGCCCTTGTCATAACATTTCTCCAGTATTCTTGTCATCACAATGTTCCATGACCGTGTCATCACAATGCTCCAGAATTCTTGGCATCACAATGTTCCATGACCATTTCATCACAATGCTCCATGGCCCTTGTCATCACAATGCTCCAGAATTCTTGTCATCACAATGTTCCATGACCGTGTCATCACAATGCTCCATGGCCCTTGTCATCACAATGCTCCAGAATTCTTGTCATCACAATGTTCCTTGACCGTGTCATCACAATGCTTCATGGCCCTTGTCATCACAATGCTCCAGAATTCTTGTCATCACAGTGTTCCATGACCGTGTCATCACAATGCTCCATAATTCTTGTCATCACAATGTTCCATGACCGTGTCATCACAATGCTCCAGAATTCTTGTCATCACAATGTTCCATGACCATGTCACCACAATGCTCCATGGCCCTTGTCATCACAATGCTCCAGAATTCTTGTCATCACAATGTTCCATGACCGTGTCATCACAATGCTCCATGGCCCTTGTCATCACAATGCTCCAGATTTCTTGTCATCACAATGTTCCATGACCGTGTCATCACAATGCTCCATGGCCCTTGTCATCACAATGCTCCAGAATTCTTGTCATCACAATGTTCCATGACCGTGTCATCACAATGCTGCATGGCCCTTGTCATCACAATGCTCCAGCATTCTTGTCATCACAATGTTCCATGACTGTGTCATCACAATGCTCCATGGCCCTGGTCATCACAATGCTTCAGATTGCTTGTCATCACAAAGTTCCATGACTGTGTCATCACAATGCACCATGGCCCTTGTCATCACAATGCTCCAGAATTCTTGTCATCACAATGTTCCATGACCGTGTCATCACAATGCTCCATGGCCCTTTTCATCCCAATGCTCCAGAATTCTTGTCATCACAATGTTCCATGACCGTGTCATCACAATGCTCCATGGCCCTTGTCATCACAATCCTCCAGAATCCTTGTCATCACAAAGTTCCATGACCATGTCATCACAATGCTCCATAATCCTTGTCATCAAAATGTTCCATGACCGTGGCATCACAATGCTTCAGAATTCTTGTCATCACAATGCTCCATGACCGTGTCATCACAATGCTCCAGAATTCTTGTCATCACAATGCTCCAGAATTCTTGTCATCACAATGTTCCATGACCGTGTCATCACAATGCTCCATGGCCCTGGTCATCACAATGCTCCAGATTGCTTGTCATCACAAAGTTCCATGACCGTGTCATCACAATGCACCATGGCCCTTGTCATCACAATGCTCCAGAATTCTTGTCATCACAATGTTCCATGACCGTGTCATCACAATGCTCCATGGCCCTTGTCATAACATTTCTCCAGTATTCTTGTCATCACAATGTTCCATGACCGTGTCATCACAATGCTCCATGGCACTTGTCATCACAATGCTCCAGATTTCTTGTCATCACAATGTTCCATGACCGTGTCATCACAATGCTCCATAATTCTTGTCATCAAAATGTTCCATGACCGTGTCATCACAATGCTCCCTAATTCTTGTCATCACAATATTCCATGACCGTGTCATAACAATGCTCCAGAATTCTTGTCATCACCATGTTCCATGACCATGTCATCACAATTCTCCATGGCCCTTGTCATCATATTGCTCCAGAATTCTTATCATCACAATGCTCCATGGCCTTTGTCATCACAATGCTCCAGAATTCTTGTCATCACAATGTTCCATGACCGTGTCATCACAATGCTCCATAGTCCTTGTAAACACAATGCTCGAGAATTCTTGTCATTACAATGTTCCATGACCGTGTCATCACAATGCTCCATGGCCCTTGTCATCACAATGCTCCAGAATTCTTGTCATCACAATGTTCGATGACCATGTCATCACAATGCTCCATGGCCCTTGTCATCACCATGCTCCATAATTCTTGTCATCACAATGTTCCATGACCGTGTCATCACAATGCTCGATGGCCCTTGTCATCACAATGCTCCATAATTCTTGTCATCACAATGTTCCATGACCGTGTCATCACAATGCACCATGGCCCTTGTCATCACAATGCTCCATAATTCTTGTCATCACAATGTTCCATGACCGTGTCATCAAAATGCTCCAGAATTCTTGTCATCACAATGTTCCATGACCGTGTCATCACAATGCTCCAGAATTCTTGTCATCACAATGTTCCAGAATTCTTGTCATCACAATGTTCCATGAACGTGTCATCACAATGCTCCATGGCCCTGGTCATCACAATGCTCCAGATTGCTTGTCATCACAAAGTTCCATGACCGTGTCACCACAATGCACCATGGCCCTTGTCATCACAATGCTCCAGAATTCTTGTCATCACAATGTTCTATGACCGTGTCATCACAATGATCCATGGCCCTTGTCATCACAATGCTCCAGAATTCTTTTCATCACAATGGTCCATGACCGTGTCATCACAATGCTCCATGGGCCTTGTCATCACAATCCTCCAGAATCCTTGTCATCACAATGTTCCATGACCGTGTCATCACAATGCTCCATAATCCTTGTCATCAAAATGTTCCATGACCGTGGCATCACAATGCTTCAGAATTCTTGTCATCACAATGCTCCTTGACCGTGTCATCACAATGCTCCAGAATTCTTGTCATCACAATGCTCCAGAATTCTTGTCATCACAATGTTCCATGACCGTGTCATCACAATGCTCCATGGCCCTGGTCATCACAATGCTCCAGATTGCTTGTCATCACAAAGTTCCATGACCGTGTCATCACAATGCACCATGGCCCTTGTCATCACAATGCTCCAGAATTTTTGTCATCACAATGTTCCATGACCGTGTCATCACAATGCTCCATGGCCCTTGTCATAACATTTCTCCAGTATTCTTGTCATCACAATGTTCCATGACCGTGTCATCACAATGCTCCAGAATTCTTGGCATCACAATGTTCCATGAACATTTCATCACAATGCTCCATGGCCCTTGTCATCACAATGCTCCAGAATTCTTGTCATCACAATGTTCCATGACCGTGTCATCACAATGCTCCATGGCCCTTGTCATCACAATGCTCCAGAATTCTTGTCATCACAATGTTCCTTGACCGTGTCATCACAATGCTTCATGGCCCTTGTCATCACAATGCTCCAAAATTCTTGTCATCACAGTGTTCCATGACCGTGTCATCACAATGCTCCATAATTCTTGTCATCACAATGTTCCATGACCGTGTCATCACAATGCTCCAGAATTCTTGTCATCACAATGTTCCATGACCATGTCACCACAATGCTCCATGGCCCTTGTCATCACAATGCTCCAGAATTCTTGTCATCACAATGTTCCATGACCGTGTCATCACAATGCTCCATGGCCCTTGTCATCACAATGCTCCAGAATTCTTTTCATCACAATGTTCCATGACCGTGTCATCACAATGCTCCATGGCCCTTGTCATCACAATGCTCCAGATTTCTTGTCATCACAATGTTCCATGACCGTGTCATCACAATGCTCCATGGCCCTTGTCATCACAATGCTCCATAATTCTTTTCATCACAATGTTCCATGACCGTGTCATCACAATGCTCCATGGCCCTTGTCATCACAATGCTCCAGAATTCTTGTCATCACAATGTTCCATGACCGTGTCATCACAATGCTGCATGGCCCTTGTCATCACAATGTTCCAGCATTCTTGTCATCACAATGTTCCATGACTGTGTCATCACAATGCTCCATGGCCCTGGTCATCACAATGCTTCAGATTGCTTGTCATCACAAAGTTCCATGACTGTGTCATCACAATGCACCATGGCCCTTGTCATCACAATGCTCCAGAATTCTTATCATCACAATGTTCCATGACCGTGTCATCACAATGCTCCATGGCCCTTTTCATCCCAATGATCCAGAATTCTTGTCATCACAATGTTCCATGACCGTGTCATCACAATGCTCCATGGCCCTTGTCATCACAATGCTCCAGAAATCTTGTCATCACAAAGTTCCATGACCGTGTCATCACAATGCACCATGGTCCCTTGTCATCACAATGCTCCAGAATTCTTGTCATCACAATGTTCCATGACCGTGTCATCACAATGCTCCATGGCCCTTGCCATCACAATGCTCCAGAATTCTTGTCATCACAATGTTCCATGACCGTGTCATCACAATGCTCCATGGCACATTTCATCCCAATGCTCCAGAATTCTTGTCATCACAATGTTCCATGACCGTGTCATCACAATGCTCCATGGCCCTTGTCATCACAATGCTCCAGAATTCTTGTCATCACAATGTTCCATGACCGTGTCATCACAATGCTCCATGGCCCTTGTCATCACAATGCTCCAGAATTCTTGTCATCAAAATGTTCCATGACCGTGTCATCACAATGCTCCATGGCCCTTGTCATCACAATGCTCCAGATTTCTTGTCATCACAAAGCTCCATAATTCTTGTCATCAAAATGTTCCATGACCGTGTCATCACAATGCTCCAGAATACTTGTCATCAAAATGTTCCATGACTGTGTCATCACAATGCTCCAGAATTCTTGTCATCACAATGTTCCAGAATTCTTGTCATCACAATGTTCCATGAACGTGTCATCACAATGCTCCATGGCCCTGGTCATCACAATGCTCCAGATTGCTTGTCATCACAATGTTCCATGACCGTTTCACCACAATGCACCATGGCCCTTGTCATCACAATGCTCCAGAATTCTTGTCATCACAATGTTCTATGACCGTGTCATCACAATGATCCATGGCCCTTGTCATCACAATGCTCCAGAATTTTGTCATCACAATGGTCCATGACCGTGTCATCACAATGCTCCATGGCCCTTGTCATCACAATCCTCCAGAATCCTTGTCATCACAATGTTCCATGACCGTGTCATCACAATGCTCCATAATCCATGTCATCAAAATGTTCCATGACCGTGGCATCACAATGCTTCAGAATTCTTGTCATCACAATGCTCCATGACCGTGTCATCACAATGCTCCAGAATTCTTGTCATCACAATGCTCCAGAATTCTTGTCATCACAATGTTTCATGACCGTGTCATCACAATGCTCCATGGCCCTGGTCATCACAATGCTCCAGATTGCTTGTCATCACAAAGTTCCATGACCGTGTCATCACAATGCACCATGGCCCTTGTCATCACAATGCTCCAGAATTCTTGTCATCACAATGTTCCATGACCGTGTCATCACAATGCTCCATGGCCCTTGTCATAACATTTCTCCAGTATTCTTGTCATCACAATGTTCCATGACCGTGTCATCACAATGCTCCATGGCCCTTGTCATCACAATGCTCCAGATTTCTTGTCATCACAATGTTCCATGACCGTGTCATCACAATGCTCCATAATTCTTGTCATCACAATGTTCCATGACCGTGTCAACAAAATGCTCCAGAATTCTTGTCATCACAATGTTCCATGACCAGGTCATCACAATGCTCCATGGCCCTTGTCATCACAATGCTCCAGAATTCTTGTCATCACAATGTTCCATGACCATGTCATCACAATGCTCCATGGCCCTTGTCATCACAATGCTCCATAATTCTTGTCATCACAATGTTCCATGACCGTGTCATCACAATGCTCCATGGCCCTTTTCATCACAATGCTCCAGAATTCTTGTCATCACAATGTTCCATGACCGTGTCATCACAATGCTCCATGGCGCTTTTCATCACAATGCTCCAGATTGCTTGTCATCACAAAGTTCCATGACCGTGTCATCACAATGCACCATGGCCTTTGTCATCACCATGCTCCAGAATTCTTGTCATCACAATGTTCCATGACCGTGTCATCACAATGCTCCATGGCCCTTTTCATCACAATGCTCCAGATTGCCTGTCATCACAATGTTCCATGACCGTGTCATCACATTGCACCATGGCCCTTGTCATAACAATGCTCCATAATTCTTGTCAACACAATGTTCCATGACCGTGTCATTAAAATGCTCCAGAATTCTTGTCCTCACAATGTTCCATGACCATGTCATCACAATGCTCCATGGCCCTTGTCATCACAATTCTCCAGAATTCTTGTCATCACAATGTTCCATGACCGTGTCATCACAATGCTCCATGGCCCTTGTCATCACAATGCTCCAGAATTCTTGTCATCACAATGTTCCATGACCGTGTCATCACAATGCTCCATGGCCCTTGTCATCACAATGCTCCAGAATTCTTGTCATCACAATGTTCCATGACCGTGTCATCACAATGCTCCATGGCCCTTGTCATCACAATGCTCCAGAATTCTTGTCATCACAATGTTCCATGACCGTTTCATCACAATGCTCCATAATTCTTGTCATCACAATGTTCCATGACCGTGTCATCACAATGCTCCATAATTCTTGTCATCACAATGTTCCATGACCATGTCACCATAATGCTCCATGGCTCTTGTCATCACAATGCTCCAGAATTATTGTCATCACAATGTTCCATGACCGTGTCATCACAATGCTCCATGGCACATTTCATCCCAATGCTCCAGAATTCTTGTCATCACAATGTTCCATGACCGTGTCATCACAATGCTCCATGGCCCTTGTCATCACAATGCTCCAGAATTCTTGTCATCACAATGTTCCATGACCGTGTCATCACAATGCTCCATGGCCCTTGTCATCACAATGCTCCAGAATTCTTGTCATCAAAATGTTCCATGACCGTGTCATCACAATGCTCCATGGCCCTTGTCATCACAATGCTCCAGATTTCTTGTCATCACAAAGCTCCATAATTCTTGTCATCAAAATGTTCCATGACCGTGTCATCACAATGCTCCAGAATACTTGTCATCAAAATGTTCCATGACTGTGTCATCACAATGCTCCAGAATTCTTGTCATCACAATGTTCCAGAATTCTTGTCATCACAATGTTCCATGAACGTGTCATCACAATGCTCCATGGCCCTGGTCATCACAATGCTCCAGATTGCTTGTCATCACAATGTTCCATGACCGTTTCACCACAATGCACCATGGCCCTTGTCATCACAATGCTCCAGAATTCTTGTCATCACAATGTTCTATGACCGTGTCATCACAATGATCCATGGCCCTTGTCATCACAATGCTCCAGAATTTTGTCATCACAATGGTCCATGACCGTGTCATCACAATGCTCCATGGCCCTTGTCATCACAATCCTCCAGAATCCTTGTCATCACAATGTTCCATGACCGTGTCATCACAATGCTCCATAATCCATGTCATCAAAATGTTCCATGACCGTGGCATCACAATGCTTCAGAATTCTTGTCATCACAATGCTCCATGACCGTGTCATCACAATGCTCCAGAATTCTTGTCATCACAATGCTCCAGAATTCTTGTCATCACAATGTTTCATGACCGTGTCATCACAATGCTCCATGGCCCTGGTCATCACAATGCTCCAGATTGCTTGTCATCACAAAGTTCCATGACCGTGTCATCACAATGCACCATGGCCCTTGTCATCACAATGCTCCAGAATTCTTGTCATCACAATGTTCCATGACCGTGTCATCACAATGCTCCATGGCCCTTGTCATAACATTTCTCCAGTATTCTTGTCATCACAATGTTCCATGACCGTGTCATCACAATGCTCCATGGCACTTGTCATCACAATGCTCCAGATTTCTTGTCATCACAATGTTCCATGACCGTGTCATCACAATGCTCCATAATTCTTGTCATCACAATGTTCCATGACCGTGTCAACAAAATGCTCCAGAATTCTTGTCATCACAATGTTCCATGACCAGGTCATCACAATGCTCCATGGCCCTTGTCATCACAATGCTCCAGAATTCTTGTCATCACAATGTTCCATGACCATGTCATCACAATGCTCCATGGCCCTTGTCATCACAATGCTCCATAATTCTTGTCATCACAATGTTCCATGACCGTGTCATCACAATGCTCCATGGCCCTTTTCATCACAATGCTCCAGAATTCTTGTCATCACAATGTTCCATGACCGTGTCATCACAATGCTCCATGGCGCTTTTCATCACAATGCTCCAGATTGCTTGTCATCACAAAGTTCCATGACCGTGTCATCACAATGCACCATGGCCTTTGTCATCACCATGCTCCAGAATTCTTGTCATCACAATGTTCCATGACCGTGTCATCACAATGCTCCATGGCCCTTTTCATCACAATGCTCCAGATTGCCTGTCATCACAATGTTCCATGACCGTGTCATCACATTGCACCATGGCCCTTGTCATAACAATGCTCCATAATTCTTGTCAACACAATGTTCCATGACCGTGTCATTAAAATGCTCCAGAATTCTTGTCCTCACAATGTTCCATGACCATGTCATCACAATGCTCCATGGCCCTTGTCATCACAATTCTCCAGAATTCTTGTCATCACAATGTTCCATGACCGTGTCATCACAATGCTCCATGGCCCTTGTCATCACAATGCTCCAGAATTCTTGTCATCACAATGTTCCATGACCGTGTCATCACAATGCTCCATGGCCCTTGTCATCACAATGCTCCAGAATTCTTGTCATCACAATGTTCCATGACCGTGTCATCACAATGCTCCATGGCCCTTGTCATCACAATGCTCCAGAATTCTTGTCATCACAATGTTCCATGACCGTTTCATCACAATGCTCCATAATTCTTGTCATCACAATGTTCCATGACCGTGTCATCACAATGCTCCATAATTCTTGTCATCACAATGTTCCATGACCATGTCACCATAATGCTCCATGGCTCTTGTCATCACAATGCTCCAGAATTATTGTCATCACAATGTTCCATGACCGTGTCATCACAATGCTACATGACACTGGTCATCACAGATCTCCATGACCTTTGCCATCACAATGCTCTATATAGTTTTTCATGACAATTCTAAATGACCACTTTAATCAATTTGCTTGCTGACCATTTTCATCACATTTCTCTATTGTCATTACAATTCCCCAAAACCCCTTTCTTCACAATGCTCCATGATGCCTGTCATCACAATGCTCAATGGCTTTTGTTATCACAATGCTCCAGGACCAGTTTCATCACAATACTCCATCCCCCTTGGCATCACGGTGCACAATGAAACCTCTCATTACAATGCTCCGTGACACTTGTCATCACAATGCTCCATGGCCCTTGTCATCACAATGCTCCAGAATTCTTGTCATCACTATGTTCCATGACCATCTCATCACAATTCTCCATGGCCCTTCGCATCACAATGCTCCAGAATTCTTGTCATCACAATGTTCCATGACCGTGTCATCACAATGCTCCATGGCCCTTTTCATCACAATGCTCCAGATTGCCTGTCATCACAATGTTCCATGACCGTGTCATCACATTGCACCCTGGCCCTTGTCATAACAATGCTCCATAATTCTTGTCATCACAATGTTCCATGACCGTGTCATTAAAATGCTCCAGAATTCTTGTCCTCACAATGTTCCATGACCATGTCATCACAATGCTCCATGGCCCTTGTCATCACAATTCTCCAGAATTCTTGTCATCACAATGTTCCATGACCGTGTCATCACAATGCTCCATGGCCCTTGTCATCACAATGCTCCAGAATTCTTGTCATCACAATGTTCCATGACCGTGTCATCACAATGCTCCATAATTGTTGTCATCACAATGTTCCATGACCGTTTCATCACAATGCTCCATAATTCTTGTCATCACAATGTTCCATGACCATGTCACCACAATGCTCCATGGCCCTTGTCATCACAATGCTCCAGAATTCTTGTCATCACAATGTTCCATGACCGTGTCATCACAATGCTCCATGGCCCTTTTCATCACAATGCTCCAGATTGCTTGTCATCACAAAGTTCCATGACCGTGTCATCACAATGCACCATGGCCTTTGTCGTCACCATGCTCCAGAATTCTTGTCATCACAGTGTTCCATGACCGTGTCATCAGAATGCTCCATGGCCCTTGTCATCACAATGCTCCAGAATTCTTGTCATCACAAGGTTCCATGACCGTGTCATCACAATGCTCCATAATTCTTACCATCAAAATGTTCCATGACCGTGTCATCACAATGCTCCAGAATTCTTGTCATCACAATGTTCCATGACCATGTCATCACAATGCGCCAGAATTCTTGTCATCACAATGTTCCATGATCGTGTCATCACAATGCTCCATAATTCTTGTCATCACAATGTTCCATGACCATGTCATCACAATGCTCCATAATTTTTGTCATCACAATGTTCCATGACCGTGTCACTACAATGTTCCATGACCGTGTCATCACAATGCTCCATGGCCCTTCTCATCACAATTCTCCAGAATTCTTGTCATCACAATGTTCCATGACCGTGTCTTCACAATGCTCCAGAATTCTTGTCATCACAATGTTCCATGACCGTGTCATCACAATGCTCCATGGCCCTTTTCATCACAATGCTCCAGATTGCTTGTCATCACAAAGTTCCATGACCGTGTCATCACAATGCTCCAGAATTCTTGTCATCACCATGTTCCATGACCATGTCATCACAATTCTCCATGGCCCTTCTCATCACAATGCTCCAGAATTCTTGTCATCACAATATTCCATGACCGTGTCATCACAATGCACCATGGCCCTTGTCATCACAATGCTCCATAATTCTTGTCATCACAATGTTCCATGACCGTGTCATTAAAATGCTCCAGAATTCTTGTCATCACAATGTTCCATGACCATGTCATCACAATGCTCCATGGCCCTTGTCATCACAATGCTCCAGAATTCTTGTCATCATAATGTTCCATGACCGTGTCATCACAATGCTCCAGAATTCTTGTCATCACAATGTTCCATGACCGTGTCATCACAATGCTCCATGGCCCTTCTCATCACAATGCTCCAGAATTCTTGTCATCACAATGTTCCATGACCGTGTCATCACAATGCTCCATGGCCCTTGTCATCACAATGCTCCAGAATTCTTGTCATCACAATGTTCCATGACCGTGTCATCACAATGCTCCATAATTCTTGTTATCACAATGTTACATGACCGTGTCACCACAATGCTCCACAATTCTTGTCATCACAATGTTCCATGACCGTGTCATCACAATGCTACATGACACTGGTCATCACAGTTCTCCATGACCTTTGCCATCACAATGCTCTATATAGTTTTTCATGACAATTCTAAATGACCACTTTTATCAATTTGCTTGCTGACCATTTTCATCACATTTCTCTATTGTCATTACAATTCCCCATGACCCCTTTCTTCACAATGCTCCATGATGCCTGTCATCACAATGCTCAATGGCTTTTGTTATCACAATGCTCCAGGACCAGTTTCATCACAATACTCCATCCCCCTTGTCATCACGGTGCACAATGAAACCTCTCATTACAATGCTCCGTGACACTTGTCATCACAATGCTCCATGGACATGTCATCACAATGCTCCAGAATTCTTGTCATCACCATGTTCCATGACCATGTCATCACAATTCTCCATGGCCCTTCGCATCACAATGCTCCAGAATTCTTGTCATCACAATGTTCCATGACTGTGTCATCAAAATGCTCCAAGGCCCTTTTCATCACAATGCTCCAGATTGCTTGTCATCACAAAGTTCCATGACCGTGTCTTCACAATGCTCCAGAATTCTTGTCATCACCATGTTCCATGACCATGTCATCACAATTCTCCATGGACCTTCTCATCACAATGCTCCAGAATTCTTGTCATCACAATGTTCCATGACCGTGTCATCACAATGCACCATGGCCCTTGTCATCACAATGCTCCATAATTCTTGTCATCACAATGTTCCATGACCGTGTCATTAAAATGCTCCAGAATACTTGTCATCACAATATTCCATGACCATGTCATCACAATGCTCCATGGCACTTGTCATCACAATTCTCCAGAATTCTTGTCATCACAATGTTCCATGACCATGTCATCACAATGCTCCATGGCCCTTGTCATAACAATGCTCCAGAATTCTTGTCATCACAATGTTCCATGACCGTGTCATCACAATGCTCCATGGCCCTTGTCATCACAATGCTCCAGAATTCTTGTCATCACAATGTTCCATGACCGTGTCATCACAATGCTCCATAATTCTTGTCATCACAATGTTCCATGACCGTGTCACCACAATGCTCCACAATTCTTGTCATCACAATGTTCCATGACCGTGTCATCACAATGCTACATGACACTGGTCATCACAGTTCTCCATGACCTTTGCCATCACAATGCTCTATATACTTTTTCATGACAATTCTAAATGACCACTTTAATCAATTTGCTTGCTGACCATTTTCATCACATTTCTCTATTGTCATTACAATTCCCCATGACCCCTTTCTTCACAATGCTCCATGATGCCTGTCATCACAATGCTCAATGGCTTTTGTTATCACAATGCTCCAGGACCAGTTTCATCACAATACTCCATCCCCCTTGTCATCACGGTGCACAATGAAACCTCTCATTACAATGCTCCGTGACACTTGTCATCACAATGCTCCATGGCCCTTGTCATCACAATGCTCCAGAATTCTTGTCATCACCATGTTCCATGACCATGTCATCACAATTCTCCATGGCCCTTCGCATCACAATGCTCCAGAATTCTTGTCATCACAATGTTCCATGACCGTGTCATCACAATGCTCCATGGCCCTTTTCATCCCAATGCTCCAGAATTCTTGTCATCACAATGTTCCATGACCGTGTCATCACAATGCTCCATGGCCCTTGTCATCACAATCCTCCAGAATCCTTGTCATCACAAAGTTCCATGACCATGTCATCACAATGCTCCATAATCCTTGTCATCAAAATGTTCCATGACCGTGGCATCACAATGCTTCAGAATTCTTGTCATCACAATGCTCCATGACCGTGTCATCACAATGCTCCAGAATTCTTGTCATCACAATGCTCCAGAATTCTTGTCATCACAATGTTCCATGACTGTGTCATCACAATGCTCCATGGCCCTGGTCATCACAATGCTCCAGATTGCTTGTCATCACAAAGTTCCATGACCGTGTCATCACAATGCACCATGGCCCTTGTCATCACAATGCTCCAGAATTCTTGTCATCACAATGTTCCATGACCGTGTCATCACAATGCTCCATGGCCCTTGTCATAACATTTCTCCAGTATTCTTGTCATCACAATGTTCCATGACCGTGTCATCACAATGCTCCATGGCCCTTGTCATCACAATGCTCCAGATTTCTTGTCATCACAATGTTCCATGACCGTGTCATCACAATGCTCCATAATTCTTGTCATCAAAATGTTCCATGACCGTGTCATCACAATGCTCCCTAATTCTTGTCATCACAATATTCCATGACCGTGTCATCACAATGCTCCAGAATTCTTGTCATCACCATGTTCCATGACCATGTCATCACAATTCTCCATGGCCCTTGTCATCATATTGCTCCAGAATTCTTATCATCACAATGCTCCATGGCCTTTGTCATCACAATGCTCCAGAATTCTTGTCATCACAATGTTCCATGACCGTGTCATCACAATGCTCCATAGTCCTTGTAAACACAATGCTCGAGAATTCTTGTCATTACAATGTTCCATGACCGTGTCATCACAATGCTCCATGGCCCTTGTCATCACAATGCTCCAGAATTCTTGTCATCACAATGTTCGATGACCATGTCATCACAATGCTCCATGGCCCTTGTCATCACCATGCTCCATAATTCTTGTCATCACAATGTTCCATGACCGTGTCATCACAATGCTCGATGGCCCTTGTCATCACAATGCTCCATAATTCTTGTCATCACAATGTTCCATGACCGTGTCATCACAATGCACCATGGCCCTTGTCATCACAATGCTCCATAATTCTTGTCATCACAATGTTCCATGACCGTGTCATCAAAATGCTCCAGAATTCTTGTCATCACAATGTTCCATGACCGTGTCATCACAATGCTCCAGAATTCTTGTCATCACAATGTTCCAGAATTCTTGTCATCACAATGTTCCATGAACGTGTCATCACAATGCTCCATGGCCCTGGTCATCACAATGCTCCAGATTGCTTGTCATCACAAAGTTCCATGAACGTGTCATCACAATGCACCATGGCCCTTGTCATCACAATGCTCCAGAATTCTTGTCATCACAATGTTCTATGACCGTGTCATCACAATGATCCATGGCCCTTGTCATCACAATGCTCCAGAATTCTTGTCATCACAATGGTCCATGACCGTGTCATCACAATGCTCCATGGGCCTTGTCATCACAATCCACCAGAATCCTTGTCATCACAATGTTCCATGACCGTGTCATCACAATGCTCCATAATCCTTGTCATCAAAATGTTCCATGACCGTGGCATCACAATGCTTCAGAATTCTTGTCATCACAATGCTCCTTGACCGTGTCATCACAATGCTCCAGAATTCTTGTCATCACAATGCTCCAGAATTCTTGTCATCACAATGTTCCATGACCGTGTCATCACAATGCTCCATGGCCCTGGTCATCACAATGCTCCAGATTGCTTGTCATCACAAAGTTCCATGACCGTGTCATCACAATGCACCATGGCCCTTGTCATCACAATGCTCCAGAATTTTTGTCATCACAATGTTCCATGACCGTGTCATCACAATGCTCCATGGCCCTTGTCATAACATTTCTCCAGTATTCTTGTCATCACAATGTTCCATGACCGTGTCATCACAATGCTCCAGAATTCTTGGCATCACAATGTTCCATGAACATTTCATCACAATGCTCCATGGCCCTTGTCATCACAATGCTCCAGAATTCTTGTCATCACAATGTTCCATGACCGTGTCATCACAATGCTCCATGGCCCTTGTCATCACAATGCTCCAGAATTCTTGTCATCACAATGTTCCTTGACCGTGTCATCACAATGCTTCATGGCCCTTGTCATCACAATGCTCCAAAATTCTTGTCATCACAGTGTTCCATGACCGTGTCATCACAATGCTCCATAATTCTTGTTATCACAATGTTCCATGACCGTGTCATCACAATGCTCCAGAATTCTTGTCATCACAATGTTCCATGACCATGTCACCACAATGCTCCATGGCCCTTGTCATCACAATGCTCCAGAATTCTTGTCATCACAATGTTCCATGACCGTGTCATCACAATGCTCCATGGCCCTTGTCATCACAATGCTCCAGAATTCTTTTCATCACAATGTTCCATGACCGTGTCATCACAATGCTCCATGGCCCTTGTCATCACAATGCTCCAGATTTCTTGTCATCACAATGTTCCATGACCGTGTCATCACAATGCTCCATGGCCCTTGTCATCACAATGCTCCATAATTCTTTTCATCACAATGTTCCATGATCGTGTCATCACAATGCTCCATGGCCCTTGTCATCACAATGCTCCAGAATTCTTGTCATCACAATGTTCCATGACCGTGTCATCACAATGCTGCATGGCCCTTGTCATCACAATGCTCCAGCATTCTTGTCATCACAATGTTCCATGACTGTGTCATCACAATGCTCCATGGCCCTGGTCATCACAATGCTTCAGATTGCTTGTCATCACAAAGTTCCATGACTGTGTCATCACAATGCACCATGGCCCTTGTCATCACAATGCTCCAGAATTCTTATCATCACAATGTTCCATGACCGTGTCATCACAATGCTCCATGGCCCTTTTCATCCCAATGCTCCAGAATTCTTGTCATCACAATGTTCCATGACCGTGTCATCACAATGCTCCATGGCCCTTGTCATCACAATGCTCCAGAAATCTTGTCATCACAAAGTTCCATGACCGTGTCATCACAATGCACCATGGTCCCTTGTCATCACAATGCTCCAGAATTCTTGTCATCACAATGTTCCATGACCGTGTCATCACAATGCTCCATGGCCCTTGCCATCACAATGCTCCAGAATTCTTGTCATCACAATGTTCCATGACCGTGTCATCACAATGCTCCATGGCACATTTCATCCCAATGCTCCAGAATTCTTGTCATCACAATGTTCCATGACCGTGTCATCACAATGCTCCATGGCCCTTGTCATCACAATGCTCCAGAATTCTTGTCATCACAATGTTCCATGACCGTGTCATCACAATGCTCCATGGCCCTTGTCATCACAATGCTCCAGAATTCTTGTCATCAAAATGTTCCATGACCGTGTCATCACAATGCTCCATGGCCCTTGTCATCACAATGCTCCAGATTTCTTGTCATCACAAAGCTCCATAATTCTTGTCATCAAAATGTTCCATGACCGTGTCATCACAATGCTCCAGAATACTTGTCATCAAAATGTTCCATGACTGTGTCATCACAATGCTCCAGAATTCTTGTCATCACAATGTTCCAGAATTCTTGTCATCACAATGTTCCATGAACGTGTCATCACAATGCTCCATGGCCCTGGTCATCACAATGCTCCAGATTGCTTGTCATCACAATGTTCCATGACCGTTTCACCACAATGCACCATGGCCCTTGTCATCACAATGCTCCAGAATTCTTGTCATCACAATGTTCTATGACCGTGTCATCACAATGATCCATGGCCCTTGTCATCACAATGCTCCAGAATTTTGTCATCACAATGGTCCATGACCGTGTCATCACAATGCTCCATGGCCCTTGTCATCACAATCCTCCAGAATCCTTGTCATCACAATGTTCCATGACCGTGTCATCACAATGCTCCATAATCCATGTCATCAAAATGTTCCATGACCGTGGCATCACAATGCTTCAGAATTCTTGTCATCACAATGCTCCATGACCGTGTCATCACAATGCTCCAGAATTCTTGTCATCACAATGCTCCAGAATTCTTGTCATCACAATGTTTCATGACCGTGTCATCACAATGCTCCATGGCCCTGGTCATCACAATGCTCCAGATTGCTTGTCATCACAAAGTTCCATGACCGTGTCATCACAATGCACCATGGCCCTTGTCATCACAATGCTCCAGAATTCTTGTCATCACAATGTTCCATGACCGTGTCATCACAATGCTCCATGGCCCTTGTCATAACATTTCTCCAGTATTCTTGTCATCACAATGTTCCATGACCGTGTCATCACAATGCTCCATGGCCCTTGTCATCACAATGCTCCAGATTTCTTGTCATCACAATGTTCCATGACCGTGTCATCACAATGCTCCATAATTCTTGTCATCACAATGTTCCATGACCGTGTCAACAAAATGCTCCAGAATTCTTGTCATCACAATGTTCCATGACCATGTCATCACAATGCTCCATGGCCCTTGTCATCACAATTCTCCAGAATTCTTGTCATCACAATGTTCCATGACCGTGTCATCACAATGCACCATGGCCTTTGTCGTCACCATGCTCCAGAATTCTTGTCATCACAGTGTTCCATGACCGTGTCATCAGAATGCTCCATGGCCCTTGTCATCACAATGCTCCAGAATTCTTGTCATCACAAGGTTCCATGACCGTGTCATCACAATGCTCCATAATTCTTACCATCAAAATGTTCCATGACCGTGTCATCACAATGCTCCAGAATTCTTGTCATCACAATGTTCCATGACCATGTCATCACAATGCGCCAGAATTCTTGTCATCACAATGTTCCATGATCGTGTCATCACAATGCTCCACAATTCTTGTCATCACAATGTTCCATGACCGTGTCATCACAATGCTCCATGTCCCTTTTCATCACAATGCTCCAGATTGCTTGTCATCACAAAGTTCCATGACCGTGTCATCACAATGCTCCAGAATTCTTGTCATCACCATGTTCCATGACCGTGTCATCACAATTCTCCATGGCCCTTCGCATCACAATGCTCCAGAATTCTTGTCATCACAATGTTCCATGACCGTGTCATCACAATGCTCCATGGCCCTTTTCATCACAATGCTCCAGATTGCTTGTCATCACAAAGTTCCATGACCGTGTCATCACAATGCTCCAGAATTCTTGTCATCACCATGTTCCATGACCATGTCATCACAATTCTCCATGGCCCTTCTCATCACAATGCTCCAGAATTCTTGTCATCACAATATTCCATGACCGTGTCATCACAATGCACCATGGCCCTTGTCATCACAATGCTCCATAATTCTTGTCATCACAATGTTCCATGACCGTGTCATTAAAATGCTCCAGAATTCTTGTCATCACAATGTTCCATGACCATGTCATCACAATGCTCCATGGCCCTTGTCATCACAATGCTCCAGAATTCTTGTCATCATAATGTTCCATGACCGTGTCATCACAATGCTCCAGAATTCTTGTCATCACAATGTTCCATGACCGTGTCATCACAATGCTCCATGGCCCTTCTCATCACAATGCTCCAGAATTCTTGTCATCACAATGTTCCATGACCGTGTCATCACAATGCTCCATGGCCCTTGTCATCACAATGCTCCAGAATTCTTGTCATCACAATGTTCCATGACCGTGTCATCACAATGCTCCATAATTCTTGTTATCACAATGTTACATGACCGTGTCACCACAATGCTCCACAATTCTTGTCATCACAATGTTCCATGACCGTGTCATCACAATGCTACATGACACTGGTCATCACAGTTCTCCATGACCTTTGCCATCACAATGCTCTATATAGTTTTTCATGACAATTCTAAATGACCACTTTTATCAATTTGCTTGCTGACCATTTTCATCACATTTCTCTATTGTCATTACAATTCCCCATGACCCCTTTCTTCACAATGCTCCATGATGCCTGTCATCACAATGCTCAATGGCTTTTGTTATCACAATGCTCCAGGACCAGTTTCATCACAATACTCCATCCCCCTTGTCATCACGGTGCACAATGAAACCTCTCATTACAATGCTCCGTGACACTTGTCATCACAATGCTCCATGGACATGTCATCACAATGCTCCAGAATTCTTGTCATCACCATGTTCCATGACCATGTCATCACAATTCTCCATGGCCCTTCGCATCACAATGCTCCAGAATTCTTGTCATCACAATGTTCCATGACTGTGTCATCACAATGCTCCAAGGCCCTTTTCATCACAATGCTCCAGATTGCTTGTCATCACAAAGTTCCATGACCGTTTCTTCACAATGCTCCAGAATTCTTGTCATCACCATGTTCCATGACCATGTCATCACAATTCTCCATGGACCTTCTCATCACAATGCTCCAGAATTCTTGTCATCACAATGTTCCATGACCGTGTCATCACAATGCACCATGGCCATTGTCATCACAATGCTCCATAATTCTTGTCATCACAATGTTCCATGACCGTGTCATTAAAATGCTCCAGAATACTTGTCATCACAATATTCCATGACCATGTCATCACAATGCTCCATGGCACTTGTCATCACAATTCTCCAGAATTCTTGTCATCACAATGTTCCATGACCATGTCATCACAATGCTCCATGGCCCTTGTCATAACAATGCTCCAGAATTCTTGTCATCACAATGTTCCATGACCGTGTCATCACAATGCTCCATGGCCCTTGTCATCACAATGCTCCAGAATTCTTGTCATCACAATGTTCCATGACCGTGTCATTACACTGCTCCATGGCCCTTGTCATCACAATGCTCCATAATTCTTGTCATCACAATGTTCCATGACCGTGTCATCACAATGCTCCATAATTCTTGTCATCACAATGTTCCATGACCGTGTCACCACAATGCTCCATGGCCCTTGTCATCACAATGCTCCAGAATTCTTGTCATCACAATGTTCCATGACCGTGTCATCACAATGCTCCATAATTCTTGTCATCACAATGTTCCATGACCGTGTCATCACAATGCTCCATAATTCTTGTCATCACAATGTTCCATGACCGTGTCACCACAATGCTCCACAATTCTTGTCATCACAATGTTCCATGACCGTGTCATCACAATGCTACATGACACTGGTCATCACAGTTCTCCATGACCTTTGCCATCACAATGCTCTATATACTTTTTCATGACAATTCTAAATGACCACTTTAATCAATTTGCTTGCTGACCATTTTCATCACATTTCTCTATTGTCATTACAATTCCCCATGACCCCTTTCTTCACAATGCTCCATGATGCCTGTCATCACAATGCTCAATGGCTTTTGTTATCACAATGCTCCAGGACCAGTTTCATCACAATACTCCATCCCCCTTGTCATCACGGTGCACAATGAAACCTCTCATTACAATGCTCCGTGACACTTGTCATCACAATGCTCCATGGCCCTTGTCATCACAATGCTCCAGAATTCTTGTCATCACCATGTTCCATGACCATGTCATCACAATTCTCCATGGCCCTTCGCATCACAATGCTCCAGAATTCTTGTCATCACAATGTTCCATGACCGTGTCATCACAATGCTCCATGGCCCTTTTCATCCCAATGCTCCAGAATTCTTGTCATCACAATGTTCCATGACCGTGTCATCACAATGCTCCATAATCCTTCTCATCAAAATGTTCCATGACCGTGGCATCACAATGCTTCAGAATTCTTGTCATCACAATGCTCCATGACCGTGTCATCACAATGCTCCAGAATTCTTGTCATCACAATGCTCCAGAATTCTTGTCATCACAATGTTCCATGACTGTGTCATCACAATGCTCCATGGCCCTGGTCATCACAATGCTCCAGATTGCTTGTCATCACAAAGTTCCATGACCGTGTCATCACAATGCACCATGGCCCTTGTCATCACAATGCTCCAGAATTCTTGTCATCACAATGTTCCATGACCGTGTCATCACAATGCTCCATGGCCCTTGTCATAACATTTCTCCAGTATTCTTGTCATCACAATGTTCCATGACCGTGTCATCACAATGCTCCATGGCCCTTGTCATCACAATGCTCCAGATTTCTTGTCATCACAATGTTCCATGACCGTGTCATCACAATGCTCCATAATTCTTGTCATCAAAATGTTCCATGACCGTGTCATCACAATGCTCCCTAATTCTTGTCATCACAATATTCCATGACCGTGTCATCACAATGCTCCAGAATTCTTGTCATCACCATGTTCCATGACCATGTCATCACAATTCTCCATGGCCCTTGTCATCATATTGCTCCAGAATTCTTATCATCACAATGCTCCATGGCCTTTGTCATCACAATGCTCCAGAATTCTTGTCATCACAATGTTCCATGACCGTGTCATCACAATGCTCCATAGTCCTTGTAAACACAATGCTCGAGAATTCTTGTCATTACAATGTTCCATGACCGTGTCATCACAATGCTCCATGGCCCTTGTCATCACAATGCTCCAGAATTCTTGTCATCACAATGTTCGATGACCATGTCATCACAATGCTCCATGGCCCTTGTCATCACCATGCTCCATAATTCTTGTCATCACAATGTTCCATGACCGTGTCATCACAATGCTCGATGGCCCTTGTCATCACAATGCTCCATAATTCTTGTCATCACAATGTTCCATGACCGTGTCATCACAATGCACCATGGCCCTTGTCATCACAATGCTCCATAATTCTTGTCATCACAATGTTCCATGACCGTGTCATCAAAATGCTCCAGAATTCTTGTCATCACAATGTTCCATGACCGTGTCATCACAATGCTCCAGAATTCTTGTCATCACAATATTCCAGAATTCTTGTCATCACAATGTTCCATGAACGTGTCATCACAATGCTCCATGGCCCTGGTCATCACAATGCTCCAGATTGCTTGTCATCACAAAGTTCCATGACCGTGTCACCACAATGCACCATGGCCCTTGTCATCACAATGCTCCAGAATTCTTGTCATCACAATGTTCTATGACCGTGTCATCACAATGATCCATGGCCCTTGTCATCACAATGCTCCAGAATTCTTGTCATCACAATGGTCCATGACCGTGTCATCACAATGCTCCATAATCCTTGTCATCAAAATGTTCCATGACCGTGGCATCACAATGCTTCAGAATTCTTGTCATCACAATGCTCCTTGACCGTGTCATCACAATGCTCCAGAATTCTTGTCATCACAATGCTCCAGAACTCTTGTCATCACAATGTTCCATGACCGTGTCATCACAATGCTCCATGGCCCTGGTCATCACAATGCTCCAGATTGCTTGTCATCACAAAGTTCCATGACCGTGTCATCACAATGCACCATGGCCCTTGTCATCACAATGCTCCAGAATTTTTGTCATCACAATGTTCCATGACCGTGTCATCACAATGCTCCATGGCCCTTGTCATAACATTTCTCCAGTATTCTTGTCATCACAATGTTCCATGACCGTGTCATCACAATGCTCCAGAATTCTTGGCATCACAATGTTCCATGAACATTTCATCACAATGCTCCATGGCCCTTGTCATCACAATGCTCCAGAATTCTTGTCATCACAATGTTCCATGACCGTGTCATCACAATGCTCCATGGCCCTTGTCATCACTATGCTCCAGAATTCTTGTCATCACAATGTTCCTTGACCGTGTCATCACAATGCTTCATGGCCCTTGTCATCACAATGCTCCAAAATTCTTGTCATCACAATGTTCCATGACCGTGTCATCACAATGCTCCAGAATTCTTGTCATCACAATGTTCCATGACCATGTCACCACAATGCTCCATGGCCCTTGTCATCACAATGCTCCAGAATTCTTGTCATCACAATGTTCCATGACCGTGTCATCACAATGCTCCATGGCCCTTGTCATCACAATGCTCCAGAATTCTTTTCATCACAATGTTCCATGACCGTGTCATCACAATGCTCCATGGCCCTTGTCATCACAATGCTCCAGATTTCTTGTCATCACAATGTTCCATGACCGTGTCATCACAATGCTCCATGGCCCTTGTCATCACAATGCTCCATAATTCTTTTCATCACAATGTTCCATGACCGTGTCATCACAATGCTCCATGGCCCTTGTCATCACAATGCTCCAGAATTCTTGTCATCACAATGTTCCATGACCGTGTCATCACAATGCTGCATGGCCCTTGTCATCACAATGCTCCAGCATTCTTGTCATCACAATGTTCCATGACTGTGTCATCACAATGCTCCATGGCCCTGGTCATCACAATGCTTCAGATTGCTTGTCATCACAAAGTTCCATGACTGTGTCATCACAATGCACCATGGCCCTTGTCATCACAATGCTCCAGAATTCTTATCATCACAATGTTCCATGACCGTGTCATCACAATGCTCCATGGCCCTTTTCATCCCAATGCTCCAGAATTCTTGTCATCACAATGTTCCATGACCGTGTCATCACAATGCTCCATGGCCCTTGTCATCACAATGCTCCAGAAATCTTGTCATCACAAAGTTCCATGACCGTGTCATCACAATGCACCATGGTCCCTTGTCATCACAATGCTCCAGAATTCTTGTCATCACAATGTTCCATGACCGTGTCATCACAATGCTCCATGGCCCTTGCCATCACAATGCTCCAGAATTCTTGTCATCACAATGTTCCATGACCGTGTCATCACAATGCTCCATGGCACATTTCATCCCAATGCTCCAGAATTCTTGTCATCACAATGTTCCATGACCGTGTCATCACAATGCTCCATGGCCCTTGTCATCACAATGCTCCAGAATTCTTGTCATCACAATGTTCCATGACCGTGTCATCACAATGCTCCATGGCCCTTGTCATCACAATGCTCCAGAATTCTTCTCATCAAAATGTTCCATGACCGTGTCATCACAATGCTCCATGGCCCTTGTCATCACAATGCTCCAGATTTCTTGTCATCACAAAGCTCCATAATTCTTGTCATCAAAATGTTCCATGACCGTGTCATCACAATGCTCCAGAATACTTGTCATCAAAATGTTCCATGACTGTGTCATCACAATGCTCCAGAATTCTTGTCATCACAATGTTCCAGAATTCTTGTCATCACAATGTTCCATGAACGTGTCATCACAATGCTCCATGGCCCTGGTCATCACAATGCTCCAGATTGCTTGTCATCACAATGTTCCATGACCGTTTCACCACAATGCACCATGGCCCTTGTCATCACAATGCTCCAGAATTCTTGTCATCACAATGTTCTATGACCGTGTCATCACAATGATCCATGGCCCTTGTCATCACAATGCTCCAGAATTTTGTCATCACAATGGTCCATGACCGTGTCATCACAATGCTCCATGGCCCTTGTCATCACAATCCTCCAGAATCCTTGTCATCACAATGTTCCATGACCGTGTCATCACAATGCTCCATAATCCATGTCATCAAAATGTTCCATGACCGTGGCATCACAATGCTTCAGAATTCTTGTCATCACAATGCTCCATGACCGTGTCATCACAATGCTCCAGAATTCTTGTCATCACAATGCTCCAGAATTCTTGTCATCACAATGTTTCATGACCGTGTCATCACAATGCTCCATGGCCCTGGTCATCACAATGCTCCAGATTGCTTGTCATCACAAAGTTCCATGACCGTGTCATCACAATGCACCATGGCCCTTGTCATCACAATGCTCCAGAATTCTTGTCATCACAATGTTCCATGACCGTGTCATCACAATGCTCCATGGCCCTTGTCATAACATTTCTCCAGTATTCTTGTCATCACAATGTTCCATGACCGTGTCATCACAATGCTCCATGGCCCTTGTCATCACAATGCTCCAGATTTCTTGTCATCACAATGTTCCATGACCGTGTCATCACAATGCTCCATAATTCTTGTCATCACAATGTTCCATGACCGTGTCAACAAAATGCTCCAGAATTCTTGTCATCACAATGTTCCATGACCATGTCATCACAATGCTCCATGGCCCTTGTCATCACAATTCTCCAGAATTCTTGTCATCACAATGTTCCATGACCGTGTCATCACAATGCACCATGGCCTTTGTCGTCACCATGCTCCAGAATTCTTGTCATCACAGTGTTCCATGACCGTGTCATCAGAATGCTCCATGGCCCTTGTCATCACAATGCTCCAGAATTCTTGTCATCACAAGGTTCCATGACCGTGTCATCACAATGCTCCATAATTCTTACCATCAAAATGTTCCATGACCGTGTCATCACAATGCTCCAGAATTCTTGTCATCACAATGTTCCATGACCATGTCATCACAATGCGCCAGAATTCTTGTCATCACAATGTTCCATGATCGTGTCATCACAATGCTCCATAATTCTTGTCATCACAATGTTCCATGACCATGTCATCACAATGCTCCATAATTCTTGTCATCACAATGTTCCATGACCGTGTCACTACAATGTTCCATGACCGTGTCATCACAATGCTCCATGGCCCTTCTCATCACAATTCTCCAGAATTCTTGTCATCACAATGTTCCATGACCGTGTCTTCACAATGCTCCATAATTCTTGTCATCACAATGTTCCATGACCGTGTCACCACAATGCTCCACAATTCTTGTCATCACAATGTTCCATGACCGTGTCATCACAATGCTACATGACACTGGTCATCACAGTTCTCCATGACCTTTGCCATCACAATGCTCTATATAGTTTTTCATGACAATTCTAAATGACCACTTTTATCAATTTGCTTGCTGACCATTTTCATCACATTTCTCTATTGTCATTACAATTCCCCATGACCCCTTTCTTCACAATGCTCCATGATGCCTGTCATCACAATGCTCAATGGCTTTTGTTATCACAATGCTCCAGGACCAGTTTCATCACAATACTCCATCCCCCTTGTCATCATGGTGCACAATGAAACCTCTCATTACAATGCTCCGTGACACTTGTCATCACAATGCTCCATGGACATGTCATCACAATGCTCCAGAATTCTTGTCATCACCATGTTCCATGACCATGTCATCACAATTCTCCATGGCCCTTCGCATCACAATGCTCCAGAATTCTTGTCATCACAATGTTCCATGACTGTGTCATCACAATGCTCCAAGGCCCTTTTCATCACAATGCTCCAGATTGCTTGTCATCACAAAGTTCCATGACCGTGTCTTCACAATGCTCCAGAATTCTTGTCATCACCATGTTCCATGACCATGTCATCACAATTCTCCATGGACCTTCTCATCACAATGCTCCAGAATTCTTGTCATCACAATGTTCCATGACCGTGTCATCACAATGCACCATGGCCCTTGTCATCACAATGCTCCATAATTCTTGTCATCACAATGTTCCATGACCGTGTCATTAAAATGCTCCAGAATACTTGTCATCACAATATTCCATGACCATGTCATCACAATGCTCCATGGCACTTGTCATCACAATTCTCCAGAATTCTTGTCATCACAATGTTCCATGACCATGTCATCACAATGCTCCATGGCCCTTGTCATAACAATGCTCCAGAATTCTTGTCATCACAATGTTCCATGACCGTGTCATCACAATGCTCCATGGCCCTTGTCATCACAATGCTCCAGAATTCTTGTCATCACAATGTTCCATGACCGTGTCATTACACTGCTCCATGGCCCTTGTCATCACAATGCTCCATAATTCTTGTCATCACAATGTTCCATGACCGTGTCATCACAATGCTCCATAATTCTTGTCATCACAATGTTCCATGACCGTGTCACCACAATGCTCCATGGCCCTTGTCATCACAATGCTCCAGAATTCTTGTCATCACAATGTTCCATGACCGTGTCATCACAATGCTCCATAATTCTTGTCATCACAATGTTCCATGACCGTGTCATCACAATGCTCCATAATTCTTGTCATCACAATGTTCCATGACCGTGTCACCACAATGCTCCACAATTCTTGTCATCACAATGTTCCATGACCGTGTCATCACAATGCTACATGACACTGGTCATCACAGTTCTCCATGACCTTTGCCATCACAATGCTCTATATAGTTTTTCATGACAATTCTAAATGACCACTTTAATCAATTTGCTTGCTGACCATTTTCATCACATTTCTCTATTGTCATTACAATTCCCCATGACCCCTTTCTTCACAATGCTCCATGATGCCTGTCATCACAATGCTCAATGGCTTTTGTTATCACAATGCTCCAGGACCAGTTTCATCACAATACTCCATCCCCCTTGTCATCACGGTGCACAATGAAACCTCTCATTACAATGCTCCGTGACACTTGTCATCACAATGCTCCATGGCCCTTGTCATCACAATGCTCCAGAATTCTTGTCATCACCATGTTCCATGACCATGTCATCACAATTCTCCATGGCCCTTCGCATCACAATGCTCCAGAATTCTTGTCATCACAATGTTCCATGACCGTGTCATCACAATGCTCCATGGCCCTTTTCATCGCAATGCTCCAGATTGCTTGTCATCACAAAGTTCCATGACCGTGTCATCACAATGCTCCAGAATTCTTGTCATCACCATGTTCCATGACCATGTCATCACAATTCTCCATGGCCCTTCTCATCACAATGCTCCAGAATTCTTGTCATCACAATGTTCCATGACCGTGTCATTAAAATGCTCCAGAATTCTTGTCATCACAATGTTCCATGACCATGTCATCACAATGCTCCATGGCCCTTGTCATCACAATTCTCCAGAATTCTTGTCATCACAATGTTCCATGACCGTGTCATCACAATGCTCCATGGCCCTTCGCATCACAATGCTCCAGAATTCTTGTCATCACAATGTTCCATGACCGTGTCATTAAAATGCTCCAGAATTCTTGTCATCACAATGTTCCATGACCATGTCATCACAATGCTCCATGGCCCTTGTCATCACAATGCTCCAGAATTCTTGTCATCACAATGTTCCATGACCGTGTCATCACAATGCTCCATAATTCTTGTCATCACAATGTTCCATGACCGTTTCATCACAATGCTCCATAATTCTTGTCATCACAATGTTCCATGACCGTGTCATCACAATGCTACATGACCCTGGTCATCACAGTTCTCCATGACCTTTGCCATCACAATGCTCTATATAGTTTTTCATGACAATTCTAAAGGACCACTTTAATCAATTTGCTTGCTGACCATTTTCATCACATTTCTCTATTGTCATTACAATTCCCCATGACCCCTTTCTTCACAATGCTCCATGATGCCTGTCATCACAATGCTCAATGGCTTTTGTTATCACAATGCTCCAGGACCAGTTTCATCACAATACTCCATCCCCCTTGTCATCACGGTGCACAATGAAACCTCTCATTACAATGCTCCGTGACACTTGTCATCAAAATGCTCCATGGCCCTTGTCATCACAATGCTCCAGAATTCTTGTCATCACCATGTTCCATGACCATGTCATCACAATTCTCCATGGCCCTTCGCATCACAATGCTCCAGAATTCTTGTCATCACAATGTTCCATGACCGTGTCATCACAATGCTCCAAGGCCCTTTTCATCACAATGCTCCAGATTGCTTGTCATCACAAAGTTCCATGACCGTGTCTTCACAATGCTCCAGAATTCTTGTCATCACCATGTTCCATGACCATGTCATCACAATTCTCCATGGACCTTCTCATCACAATGCTCCAGAATTCTTGTCATCACAATGTTCCATGACCGTGTCATCACAATGCACCATGGCCCTTGTCATCACAATGCCCCATAATTCTTGTCATCACAATGTTCCATGACCGTGTCATTAAAATGCTGCAGAATACTTGTCATCACAATATTCCATGACCATGTCATCACAATGCTCCATGGCACTTGTCATCACAATTCTCCAGAATTCTTGTCATCACAATGTTCCATGACCGTGTCATCACAATGCTCCATGGCCCTTGTCATAACAATGCTCCAGAATTCTTGTCATCACAATGTTCCATGACCGTGTCATCACAATGCTCCATGGCCCTTGTCATCACAATGCTCCAGAATTCTTGTCATCAGAATGTTCCATGACCGTGTCATTACACTGCTCCATGGCCCTTGTCATCACAATGCTCCATAATTCTTGTCATCACAATGTTCCATGACCGTGTCATCACAATGCTCCATAATTCTTGTCATCACAATGTTCCATGACCGTGTCACCACAATGCTCCATGGCCCTTGTCATCACAATGCTCCAGAATTCTTGTCATCACCATGTTCCATGACCATGTCATCACATTTCTCCATGGCCCTTCGCATCACAATGCTCCAGAATTCTTGTCATCACAATGTTCCATGACCGTGTCATCACAATGCTCAATAATTCTTGTCATCACAATATTCCATGACCGTGTCATCACAATGCTCCATAATTCTTGTCATCACAATGTTCCATGACCGTGTCACCACAATGCTCCATGGCCCTTGTCATCACAATGCTCCAGAATTCTTGTCATCACAATATTCCATGACCGTGTCATCACAATGCTCCATGGCCCTTGTCATCACAATTCTCCAGAATTCTTGTCATCACAATGTTCCATTACTGTGTCATCACAATGCTCCATGGCCCTTGTCATCACAATGCTCCAGAATTCTTGTCATCACAATGTTCCATGACCGTGTCATCACAATGCTCCATAATTCTTGTCATCACAATGTTCCATGACCGTGTCATCACAATGCTCCATAATTCTTGTCATCACAATGTTCCATGACCGTGTCACCACAATGCTCCACAATTCTTGTCATCACAAAGTTCCATGACCGTGTCATCACAATGCTACATGACACTGGTCATCACAGTTCTCCATGACCTTTGCCATCACAATGCTCTATAAAGTTTTTCATGACAATTCTAAATCACCACTTTAATCACTTTGCTTGCTGACCATTTTCATCACATTTCTCTATTGTCATTACAATTCCCCATGACCCCTTTCTTCACAATGCTCCATGATGCCTGTCATCGCAATGATCAATGGCTTGTGTTATCACAATGCTCCAGGACCAGTTTCATCACAATACTCCATCCCCCTTGTCATCACGGTGCACAATGAAACCTCTCATTACAATGCTCCGTGACACTTGTCATCACAATGCTCCATGGCCATGTCATCACAATGCTCCAGAATTCTTGTCATCACCATGTTCCATGACCATGTCATCACAATTCTCCATGGCCCTTCGCATCACAATGCTCCAGAATTCTTGTCATCACAATGTTCCATGACCGTGTCATCACAATGCTCCATGGCCCTTTTCATCACAATGCTCCAGATTGCTTGTCATCACAAAGTTCCATGACCGTGTCATCACAATGCTCCAGAATTCTTGTCATCACCATGTTCCATGACCATGTCATCACAATTCTCCATGGCCCTTCTCATCACAATGCTCCAGAATTCTTGTCATCACAATATTCCATGACTGTGTCATCACAATGCACCATGGCCCTTGTCATCACAATGCTCCATAATTCTTGTCATCACAATGTTCCATGACCGTGTCATTAAAATGCTCCAGAATTCTTGTCATCACAATGTTCCATGACCATGTCATCACAATGCTCCATGGCCCTTGTCATCACAATTCTCCAGAATTCTTGTCATCACAATGTTCCATGACCGTGTCATCACAATGCTCCATGGCCCTTCTCATCACAATGCTCCAGAATTCTTGTCATCACAATGTTCCATGACCGTGTCATCACAATGCTCCATGGCCCTTGTCATCACAATGCTCCAGAATTCTTGTCATCACAATGTTCCATGACCGTGTCATCACAATGCTCCATGGCCCTTGTCATCACAATGCTCCACAATTCTTGTCATCACAATGTTCCATGACCGTGTCATCACAATGCTACATGACACTGGTCATCACAGTTCTCCATGACCTTTGCCATCACAATGCTCTATATAGTTTTTCATGACAATTCTAAATGACCACTTTTATCAATTTGCTTGCTGACCATTTTCATCACATTTCTCTATTGTCATTACAATTCCCCATGACCCCTTTCTTCACAATGCTCCATGATGCCTGTCATCACAATGCTCAATGGCTTTTGTTATCACAATGCTCCAGGACCAGTTTCATCACAATACTCCATCCCCCTAGTCATCACAGTGCACAATGAAACCTCTCATTACAATGCTCCGTGACACTTGTCATCACAATGCTCCATGGACATGTCATCACAATGCTCCAGAATTCTTGTCATCACCATGTTCCATGACCATGTCATCACAATGCTCCATGGCCCTTCGCATCACAATGCTCCAGAATTCTTGTCATCACAATGTTCCATGACCGTGTCATCACAATGCTCCAAGGCCCTTTTCATCACAATGCTCCAGATTGCTTGTCATCACAAAGTTCCATGACCGTGTCTTCACAATGCTCCAGAATTCTTGTCATCACCATGTTCCATGACCATGTCATCACAATTCTCCATGGACCTTCTCATCACAATGCTCCAGAATTCTTGTCATCACAATGTTCCATGACCGTGTCATCACAATGCACCATGGCCCTTGTCATCACAATGCTCCATAATTCTTGTCATCACAATGTTCCATGACCGTGTCATTAAAATGCTCCAGAATACTTGTCATCACAATATTCCATGACCATGTCATCACAATGCTCCATGGCACTTGTCATCACAATTCTCCAGAATTCTTGTCATCACAATGTTCCATGACCGTGTCATCACAATGCTCCATGGCCCTTGTCATAACAATGCTCCAGAATTCTTGTCATCACAATGTTCCATGACCGTGTCATCACAATGCTCCATGGCCCTTGTCATCACAATGCTCCAGAATTCTTGTCATCACAATGTTCCATGACCGTGTCATTACACTGCTCCATGGCCCTTGTCATCACAATGCTCCATAATTCTTGTCATCACAATGTTCCATGACCGTGTCATCACAATGCTCCATAATTCTTGTCATCACAATGTTCCATGACCGTGTCACCACAATGCTCCATGGCCCTTGTCATCACAATGCTCCAGAATTCTTGTCATCACAATGTTCCATGACCGTGTCATCACAATGCTCCATAATTCTTGTCATCACAATGTTCCATGACCGTGTCATCACAATGCTCCATAATTCTTGTCATCACAATGTTCCATGACCGTGTCACCACAATGCTCCACAATTCTTGTCATCACAATGTTCCATGACCGTGTCATCACAATGCTACATGACACTGGTCATCACAGTTCTCCATGACCTTTGCCATCACACTGCTCTATATAGTTTTTCATGACAATTCTAAATGACCACTTTAATCAATTTGCTTGCTGACCATTTTCATCACATTTCTCTATTGTCATTACAATTCCCCATGACCCCTTTCTTCACAATGCTCCATGATGCCTGTCATCGCAATGCTCAATGGCTTTTGTTATCACAATGCTCCAGGACCAGTTTCATCACAATACTCCATCCCCCTTGTCATCACGGTGCACAATGAAACCTCTCATTACAATGCTCCGTGACACTTGTCATCACAATGCTCCATGGCCCTTGTCATCACAATGCTCCAGAATTCTTGTCATCACAATGTTCCATGACCGTGTCATCACAATGCTCCATGGCCCTTGTCATCACAATGCTCCATAATTCTTGTCATCACAATGTTCCATGACCGTGTCACCACAATGCTCCATGGCCCTTGTCATCACAATGCTCCAGAATTCTTGTCATCACAATATTCCATGACCGTGTCATCACAATGCTCCATGGCCCTTGTCATCACAATTCTCCAGAATTCTTGTCATCACCATGTTCCATGACCATGTCATCACAATTCTCCATGGCCCTTCGCATCACAATGCTCCAGAATTCTTGTCATCACAATGTTCCATGACCGTGTCATCACAATGCTCCATGGCCCTTTTCATCACAATGCTCCAGATTGCTTGTCATCACAAAGTTCCATGACCGTGTCATCACAATGCTCCAGAATTCTTGTCATCACCATGTTCCATGACCATGTCATCACAATTCTCCATGGCCCTTCTCATCACAATGCTCCAGAATTCTTGTCATCACAATATTCCATGACCGTGTCATCACAATGCACCATGGCCCTTGTCATCACAATGCTCCATAATTCTTGTCATCACAATGTTCCATGACCGTGTCATTAAAATGCTCCAGAATTCTTGTCATCACAATGTTCCATGACCATGTCATCACAATGCTCCATGGCCCTTGTCATCACAATTCTCCAGAATTCTTGTCATCACAATGTTCCATGACCGTGTCATCACAATGCTCCATGGCCCTTCTCATCACAATGCTCCAGAATTCTTGTCATCACAATGTTCCATGACCGTGTCATCACAATGCTCCATGGCCCTTGTCATCACAATGCTCCAGAATTCTTGTCATCACAATGTTCCATGACCGTGTCATCACAATGCTCCATAATTCTTGTTATCACAATGTTCCATGACCGTGTCACCACAATGCTCCACAATTCTTGTCATCACAATGTTCCATGACCGTGTCATCACAATGCTACATGACACTGGTCATCACAGTTCTCCATGACCTTTGCCATCACAATGCTCTATATAGTTTTTCATGACAATTCTAAATGACCACTTTAATCAATTTGCTTGCTGGCCATTTTCATCACATTTCTCTATTGTCATTACAATTCCCCATGACCCCTTTCTTCACAATGCTCCATGATGCCTGTCATCACAATGCTCAATGGCTTTTGTTATCACAATGCTCCAGGACCAGTTTCATCACAATACTCCATCCCCCTTGTCATCACGGTGCACAATGAAACCTCTCATTACAATGCTCCGTGACACTTGTCATCACAATGCTCCATGGACATGTCATCACAATGCTCCAGAATTCTTGTCATCACCATGTTCCATGACCATGTCATCACAATTTTCCATGGCCCTTCGCATCACAATGCTCCAGAATTATTGTCATCACAATGTTCCATGACCGTGTCATCACAATGCTCCAAGGCCCTTTTCATCACAATGCTCCAGATTGCTTGTCATCACAAAGTTCCATGACCGTGTCTTCACAATGCTCCAGAATTCTTGTCATCACCATTTCCATGACCATGTCATCACAATTCTCCATGGACCTTCTCATCACAATGCTCCAGAATTCTTGTCATCACAATGTTCCATGACCGTGTCATCACAATGCACCATTGCCCTTGTCATCACAATGCTCCATAATTCTTGTCATCACAATGTTCCATGACCGTGTCATTAAAATGCTCCAGAATACTTGTCATCACAATATTCCATGACCATGTCATCACAATGCTCCATGGCACTTGTCATCACAATTCTCCAGAATTCTTGTCATCACAATGTTCCATGACCATGTCATCACAATGCTCCATGGCCCTTGTCATAACAATGCTCCAGAATTCTTGTCATCACAATGTTCCATGACCGTGTCATCACAATGCTCCATGGCCCTTGTCATCACAATGCTCCAGAATTCTTGTCATCACAATGTTCCATGACCGTGTCATTACACTGCTCCATGGCCCTTGTCATCACAATGCTCCAGAATTCTTGTCATCACAATGTTCCATGACCGTGTCATCACAATGCTCCATAATTCTTGTCATCACAATGTTCTATGACCGTGTCATCACAATGCTCCATAATTCTTGTCATCACAATGTTCCATGACCGTGTCACCACAATGCTCCACAGTTCTTGTCATCACAATGTTCCATGACCGTGTCATCACAATGCTACATGACACTGGTCATCACAGTTCTCCATGACCTTTGCCATCACAATGCTCTATATAGTTTTTCATGACAATTCTAAATGACCACTTTAATCAATTTGCTTGCTGACCATTTTCATCACATTTCTCTATTGTCATTACAATTCCCCATGACCCCTTTCTTCACAATGCTCCATGATGCCTGTCATCGCAATGCTCAATGGCTTTTGTTATCACAATGCTCCAGGACCAGTTTCATCACAATACTCCATCCCCCTTGTCATCACGGTGCACAATGAAACCTCTCATTACAATGCTCCGTGACACTTGTCATCACAATGCTCCATGGCCCTTGTCATCACAATGCTCCAGAATTCTTGTCATCACCATGTTCCATGACCATGTCATCACAATTCTCCATGGCCCTTCGCATCACAATGCTCCAGAATTCTTGTCATCACAATGTTCCATGACCGTGTCATCACAATGCTCCATGGCCCTTTTCATCGCAATGCTCCAGATTGCTTGTCATCACAAAGTTCCATGACCGTGTCATCACAATGCTCCAGAATTCTTGTCATCACCATGTTCCATGACCATGTCATCACAATTCTCCATGGCCCTTCTCATCACAATGCTCCAGAATTCTTGTCATCACAATGTTCCATGACCGTGTCATCACAATGTTCCATGACCGTGTCATCACAATGCTCCATAATTCTTGTTATCACAATGTTCCATGACCGTGTCACCACAATGCTCCACAATTCTTGTCATCACAATGTTCCATGACCGTGTCATCACAATGCTACATGACACTGGTCATCACAGTTCTCCATGACCTTTGCCATCACAATGCTCTATATAGTTTTTCATGACAATTCTAAATGACCACTTTAATCAATTTGCTTGCTGACCATTTTCATCACATTTCTCTATTGTCATTACAATTCCCCATGACCCCTTTCTTCACAATGCTCCATGATGCCTGTCATCACAATGCTCAATGGCTTTTGTTATCACAATGCTCCAGGACCAGTTTCATCACAATACTCCATCCCCCTTGTCATCACGGTGCACAATGAAACCTCTCATTACAATGCTCCGTGACACTTGTCATCACAATGCTCCATGGACATGTCATCACAATGCTCCAGAATTCTTGTCATCACCATGTTCCATGACCATGTCATCACAATTTTCCATGGCCCTTCGCATCACAATGCTCCAGAATTATTGTCATCACAATGTTCCATGACCGTGTCATCACAATGCTCCAAGGCCCTTTTCATCACAATGCTCCAGATTGCTTGTCATCACAAAGTTCCATGACCGTGTCTTCACAATGCTCCAGAATTCTTGTCATCACCATTTCCATGACCATGTCATCACAATTCTCCATGGACCTTCTCATCACAATGCTCCAGAATTCTTGTCATCACAATGTTCCATGACCGTGTCATCACAATGCACCATGGCCCTTGTCATCACAATGCTCCATAATTCTTGTCATCACAATGTTCCATGACCGTGTCATTAAAATGCTCCAGAATACTTGTCATCACAATATTCCATGACCATGTCATCACAATGCTCCATGGCACTTGTCATCACAATTCTCCAGAATTCTTGTCATCACAATGTTCCATGACCATGTCATCACAATGCTCCATGGCCCTTGTCATAACAATGCTCCAGAATTCTTGTCATCACAATGTTCCATGACCGTGTCATCACAATGCTCCATGGCCCTTGTCATCACAATGCTCCAGAATTCTTGTCATCACAATGTTCCATGACCGTGTCATTACACTGCTCCATGGCCCTTGTCATCACAATGCGCCATAATTCTTGTCATCACAATGTTCCATGACCGTGTCATCACAATGCTCCATAATTCTTGTCATCACAATGTTCCATGACCGTGTCACCACAATGCTCCATGGCCCTTGTCATCACAATGCTCCAGAATTCTTGTCATCACAATGTTCCATGACCGTGTCATCACAATGCTCCATAATTCTTGTCATCACAATGTTCTATGACCGTGTCATCACAATGCTCCATAATTCTTGTCATCACAATGTTCCATGACCGTGTCACCACAATGCTCCACAGTTCTTGTCATCACAATGTTCCATGACCGTGTCATCACAATGCTACATGACACTGGTCATCACAGTTCTCCATGACCTTTGCCATCACAATGCTCTATATAGTTTTTCATGACAATTCTAAATGACCACTTTAATCAATTTGCTTGCTGACCATTTTCATCACATTTCTCTATTGTCATTACAATTCCCCATGACCCCTTTCTTCACAATGCTCCATGATGTCTGTCATCGCAATGCTCAATGGCTTTTGTTATCACAATGCTCCAGGACCAGTTTCATCACAATACTCCATCCCCCTTGTCATCACGGTGCACAATGAAACCTCTCATTACAATGCTCCGTGACACTTGTCATCACAATGCTCCATGGCCCTTGTCATCACAATGCTCCAGAATTCTTGTCATCACCATGTTCCATGACCATGTCATCACAATTCTCCATGGCCCTTCGCATCACAATGCTCCAGAATTCTTGTCATCACAATGTTCCATGACCGTGTCATCACAATGCTCCATGGCCCTTTTCATCGCAATGCTCCAGATTGCTTGTCATCACAAAGTTCCATGACCGTGTCATCACAATGCTCCAGAATTCTTGTCATCACCATGTTCCATGACCATGTCATCACAATTCTCCATGGCCCTTCTCATCACAATGCTCCAGAATTCTTGTCATCACAATGTTCCATGACCGTGTCATCACAATGCTCCATGGCCCTTGTCATCACAATGCTCCATAATTCTTGTCATCACAATGTTCCATGACCGTGTCATTAAAATGCTCCAGAATTCTTGTCATCACAATGTTCCATGACCATGTCATCACAATGCTCCATGGCCCTTGTCATCACAATTCTCCAGAATTCTTGTCATCACAATGTTCCATGACCGTGTCATCACAATGCTCCATGGCCCTTCTCATCACAATGCTCCAGAATTCTTGTCATCACAATGTTCCATGACCGTGTCATCACAATGCTCCATGGCCCTTGTCATCACAATGCTCCAGAATTCTTGTCATCACAATGTTCCATGACCATGTCATCACAATGCTCCATGGCCGTTGTCATCACAATGCTCCATAATTCTTGTCATCACAATGTTCCATGACCGTGTCATCACAATGCTCCATAATTCTTGTCATCACAATGTTCCATGACCGTGTCACCACAATGCTCCATGGCCCTTGTCATCACAATGCTCCAGAATTCCTGTCATCACAATGTTCCATGACCGTGTCATCACAATGCTCCATGGCCCTTGTCATCACAATTCTCCAGAATTCTTGTCATCACAATGTTCCATGACCGTGTCATCACAATGCTCCATGGCCCTTGTCATCACAATGCTCCAGAATTCTTGTCATCACAATGTTCCATGACCGTGTCATTACACTGCTCCATGGCCCTTGTCATCACAATGCTCCATAATTCTTGTCATCACAATGTTCCATGACCGTGTCATCACAATGCTCCATAATTCTTGTCATCACAATGTTCCATGACCGTGTCACCACAATGCTCCATGGCCCTTGTCATCACAATGCTCCAGAATTCTTGTCATCACAATGTTCCATGACCGTGTCATCACAATGCTCCATAATTCTTGTCATCAAAATGTTCCATGACCGTGTCATCACAATGCTCCATAATTCTTGTCATCACAATGTTCCATGACCGTGTCACCACAATGCTCCACAATTCTTGTCATCACAATGTTCCATGACCGTGTCATCACAATGCTACATGACACTGGTCATCACAGTTCTCCATGACCTTTGCCATCACAATGCTCTATATAGTTTTTCATGACAATTCTAAATGACCACTTTAATCAATTTGCTTGCTGACCATTTTCATCACATTTCTCTATTGTCATTACAATTCCCCATGACCCCTTTCTTCACAATGCTCCATGATGCCTGTCATCGCAATGCTCAATGGCTTTTGTTATCACAATGCTCCAGGACCAGTTTCATCACAATACTCCATCCCCCTTGTCATCACGGTGCACAATGAAACCTCTCATTACAATGCTCCGTGACACTTGTCATCACAATGCTCCATGGCCCTTGTCATCACAATGCTCCAGAATTCTTGTCATCACCATGTTCCATGACCATGTCATCACAATTCTCCATGGCCCTTCGCATCACAATGCTCCAGAATTCTTGTCATCACAATGATCCATGACCGTGTCATCACAATGCTCCATGGCCCTTTTCATCGCAATGCTCCAGATTGCTTGTCATCACAAAGTTCCATGACCGTGTCATCACAATGCTCCAGAATTCTTGTCATCACCATGTTCCATGACCATGTCATCACAATTCTCCATGGCCCTTCTCATCACAATGCTCCAGAATTCTTGTCATCACAATGTTCCATGACCGTGTCATCACAATGCTCCATGGCCCTTGTCATCACAATGCTCCATAATTCTTGTCATCACAATGTTCCATGACCGTGTCATTAAAATGCTCCAGAATTCTTGTCATCACAATGTTCCATGACCATGTCATCACAATGCTCCATGGCCCTTGTCATCACAATTCTCCAGAATTCTTGTCATCACAATGTTCCATGACCGTGTCATCACAATGCTCCATGGCCCTTCTCATCACAATGCTCCAGAATTCTTGTCATCACAAAGTTCCATGACCGTGTCATCACAATGCTCCATGGCCCTTGTCATCACAATGCTCCAGAATTCTTGTCATCACAATGTTCCATGACCGTGTCATCACAATGCTCCATAATTCTTGTTATCACAATGTTACATGACCGTGTCACCACAATGCTCCACAATTCTTGTCATCACAATGTTCCATGACCGTGTCATCACAATGCTACATGACACTGGTCATCACAGTTCTCCATGACCTTTGCCATCACAATGCTCTATATAGTTTTTCATGACAATTCTAAATGACCACTTTAATCAATTTGCTTGCTGACCATTTTCATCACATTTCTCTATTGTCATTACAATTCCCCATGACCCCTTTCTTCACAATGCTCCATGATGCCTGTCATCACAATGCTCAATGGCTTTTGTTATCACAATGCTCCAGGACCAGTTTCATCACAATACTCCATCCCCCTTGTCATCACGGTGCACAATGAAACCTCTCATTACAATGCTCCGTGACACTTGTCATCACAATGCTCCATGGACATGTCATCACAATGCTCCAGAATTCTTGTCATCACCATGTTCCATGACCATATCATCACAATTCTCCATGGCCCTTCGCATCACAATGCTCCAGAATTCTTGTCATCACAATGTTCCATGACCGTGTCATCACAATGCTCCAAGGCCCTTTTCATCACAATGCTCCAGATTGCTTGTCATCACAAAGTTCCATGACCGTGTCTTCACAATGCTCCAGAATTCTTGTCATCACCATGTTCCATGACCATGTCATCACAATTCTCCATGGACCTTCTCATCACAATGCTCCAGAATTCTTGTCATCACAATGTTCCATGACCGTGTCATCACAATGCACCATGGCCCTTGTCATCACAATGCTCCATAATTCTTGTCATCACAATGTTCCATGACCGTGTCATTAAAATGCTCCAGAATACTTGTCATCACAATATTCCATGACCATGTCATCACAATGCTCCATGGCACTTGTCATCACAATTCTCCAGAATTCTTGTCATCACAATGTTCCATGACCGTGTCATCACAATGCTCCATGGCCCTTGTCATAACAATGCTCCAGAATTCTTGTCATCACAATGTTCCATGACCGTGTCATCACAATGCTCCATGGCCCTTGTCATCACAATGCTCCAGAATTCTTGTCATCACAATGTTCCATGACCGTGTCATTACACTGCTCCATGGCCCTTGTCATCACAATGCTCCATAATTCTTGTCATCACAATGTTCCATGACCGTGTCATCACAATGCTCCATAATTCTTGTCATCACAATGTTCCATGACCGTTTCACCACAATGCTCCATGGCCCTTGTCATCACAATGCTCCATAATTCTTGTCATCACAATGTTCCATGACCGTGTCATCACAATGCTCCATAATTCTTGTCATCACAATGTTCCATGACCGTGTCATCACAATGCTCCATAATTCTTGTCATCACAATGTTCCATGACCGTGTCACCACAATGCTCCACAGTTCTTGTCATCACAATGTTCCATGACCGTGTCATCACAATGCTACATGACACTGGTCATCACAGTTCTCCATGACCTTTGCCATCACAATGCTGTATATAGTTTTTCATGACAATTCTAAATGACCACTTTAATCAATTTGCTTGCTGACCATTTTCATCACATTTCTCTATTGTCATTACAATTCCCCATGACCCCTTTCTTCACAATGCTCCATGATGCCTGTCATCGCAATGCTCAATGGCTTTTGTTATCACAATGCTCCAGGACCAGTTTCATCACAATACTCCATCCCCCTTGTCATCACGGTGCACAATGAAACCTCTCATTACAATGCTCCGTGACACTTGTCATCACAATGCTCCATGGCCCTTGTCATCACAATGCTCCAGAATTCTTGTCATCACCATGTTCCATGACCATGTCATCACAATTCTCCATGGCCCTTCGCATCACAATGCTCCAGAATTCTTGTCATCACAATGTTCCATGACCGTGTCATCACAATGCTCCATGGCCCTTTTCATCGCAATGCTCCAGATTGCTTGTCATCACAAAGTTCCATGACTGTGTCATCACAATGCTCCAGAATTCTTGTCATCACCATGTTCCATGACCATGTCATCACAATTCTCCATGGCCCTTCTCATCACAATGCTCCAGAATTCTTGTCATCACAATGTTCCATGACCGTTTCATCACAATGCTCCATGGCCCTTGTCATCACAATGCTCCATAATTCTTGTCATCACAATGTTCCATGACCGTGTCATTAAAATGCTCCAGAATTCTTGTCATCACAATGTTCCATGACCATGTCATCACAATGCTCCATGGCCCATGTCATCACAATTCTCCAGAATTCTTGTCATCACAATGTTCCATGACCGTGTCATCACAATGCTCCTTGGCCCTTCTCATCACAATGCTCCAGAATTCTTGTCATCACAATGTTCCATGACCGTGTCATCACAATGCTCCATGGCCCTTGTCATCACAATGCTCCAGAATTCTTGTCATCACAATGTTCCATGACCATGTCATCACAATGCTCCATGGCCGTTGTCATCACAATGCTCCATAATTCTTGTCATCACAATGTTCCATGACCGTGTCATCACAATGCTCCATCATTCTTGTCATCACAATGTTCCATGACCGTGTCACCACAATGCTCCATGGCCCTTGTCATCACAATGCTCCAGAATTCCTGTCATCACAATGTTCCATGACCGTGTCATCACAATGCTCCATGGCCCTTGTCATCACAATTCTCCAGAATTCTTGTCATCACAATGTTCCATGACCGTGTCATCACAATGCTCCATGGCCCTTGTCATCACAATGCTCCAGAATTCTTGTCATCACAATGTTCCATGACCGTGTCATCACAATGCTCCATAATTCTTGTCATCACAATGTTCCATGACCGTGTCATCACAATGCTCCATAATTCTTGTCATCACAATGTTCCATGACCGTGTCACCACAATGCTCCACAATTCTTGTCATCACAATGTTCCATGACCGTGTCATCACAATGCTACATGACACTGGTCATCACAGTTCTCCATGACCTTTGCCATCACAATGCTCTATATAGTTTTTCATGACAATTCTAAATGACCACTTTAATCAATTTGCTTGCTGACCATTTTCATCACATTTCTCTATTGTCATTACAATTCCCCATGACCCCTTTCTTCACAATGCTCCATGATGCCTGTCATCACAATGCTCAATGGCTTTTGTTATCACAATGCTCCAGGACCAGTTTCATCACAATACTCCATCCCCCTTGTCATCACGGTGCACAATGAAACCTCTCATTGCAATGCTCCGTGACACTTGTCATCACAATGCTCCATGGCCCTTGTCATCACAATGCTCCAGAATTCTTGTCATTACCATGTTCCATGACCATGTCATCACAATTCTCCATGGCCCTTCGCATCACAATGCTCCAGAATTCTTGTCATCACAATGTTCCATGACCGTGTCATCACAATGCTCCATGGCCCTTTTCATCACAATGCTCCAGATTGCTTGTCATCACAAAGTTCCATGACTGTGTCATCACAATGCACCATGGCCTTTGTCATCACCATGCTCCAGAATTCTTGTCATCACAATGTTCCATGACCGTGTCATCACAATGCTCCAGAATTCTTGTCATCACCATGTTCCATGACCATGTCATCACAATTCTCCATGGCCCTTCTCATCACAATGCTCCAGAATTCTTGTCATCACAATGTTCCATGACCGTGTCATCACAATGCTCCATGGCCCTTTTCATCACAATGCTCCAGATTGCTTGTCATCACAATGTTCCATTACCGTGTCATTAAAATGCTCCAGAATTCTTGTCATCACAATGTTCCATGACCGTGTCATCACAATGCTCCATGGCCCTTGTCATCACAATGCTCCAGAATTCTTGTCATCACAATGTTCCATGACCGTGTCATCACAATGCTCCATAATTCTTGTCATCACAATGTTCCATGACCGTGTCATCACAATGCTCCATAATTCTTGTCATCACAATGTTCCATGACCCTGTCATCACAATGCTCCACAATTCTTGTCATCACAATGTTCCATGACCGTGTCATCACAATGCTCCATGGCCCTTGTCATCACAATGCTCCAGAATTCTTGTCATCACAATGTTCCATGACCGTGTCATCACAATGCTCCATAATTCTTGTCATCACAATGTTCCATGACCGTGTCATCACAATGCTCCATAATTCTTGTCATCACAATGTTCCATGACCGTGTCATCACAATGCTCCACAATTCTTGTCATCACAATGTTCCATGACCGTGTCATCACAATGCTCCATGGCCCTTGTCATCACAATGCTCCAGAATTCTTGTCATCACAATGTTCCATGACCGTGTCATCACAATGCTCCATGATTCTTGTCATCACAATGTTCCATGACCGTGTCATCACAATGCTCCATAATTCTTGTCATCACAATGTTCCATGACCGTGTCATCACAATGCTCCATAATTCTTGTCATCACAATGTTCCATGACCCTGTCATCACAATGCTCCACAATTCTTGTCATCACAATGTTCCATGACCGTGTCATCACAATGCTCCATGGCCCTTGTCATCACAATGCTCCAGAATTCTTGTCATCACAATGTTCCATGACCGTGTCATCACAATGCTCCATGGCCCTTCTCATCACAATGCTCCAGAATTCTTGTCATCACAATGTTCCATGACCGTGTCATCACAATGCTCCATGGCCCTTGTCATCACAATGCTCCAGAATTCTTGTCATCACAATGTTCCATGACCATGTCATCACAATGCTCCATGGCCGTTGTCATCACAATGCTCCATAATTCTTGTCATCACAATGTTCCATGACCATGTCATCACAATGCTCCATAATTCTTGTCATCACAATGTTCCATGACCGTGTCACCACAATGCTCCATGGCCCTTGTCATCACAATGCTCCAGAATTCCTGTCATCACAATGTTCCATGACCGTGTCATCACAATGCTCCATGGCCCTTGTCATCACAATTCTCCAGAATTCTTGTCATCACAATGTTCCATGACCGTGTCATCACAATGCTCCATGGCCCTTGTCATCACAATGCTCCAGAATTCTTGTCATCACAATGTTCCATGACCGTGTCATCACAATGCTCCATAATTCTTGTCATCACAATGTTCCATGACCGTGTCATCACAATGCTCCATAATTCTTGTCATCACAATGTTCCATGACCGTGTCACCACAATGCTCCACAATTCTTGTCATCACAATGTTCCATGACCGTGTCATCACAATGCTACATGACACTGGTCATCACAGTTCTCCATGACCTTTGCCATCACAATGCTCTATATAGTTTTTCATGACAATTCTAAATGACCACTTTAATCAATTTGCTTGCTGACCATTTTCATCACATTTCTCTATTGTCATTACAATTCCCCATGACCCCTTTCTTCACAATGCTCCATGATGCCTTTCATCGCAATGCTCAATGGCTTTTGTTATCACAATGCTCCAGGATCAGTTTCATCACAATACTCCATCCCCCTTGTCATCACGGTGCACAATGAAACCTCTCATTGCAATGCTCCTTGACACTTGTCATCACAATGCTCCATGGCCCTTGTCATCACAATGCTCCAGAATTCTTGTCATCACCATGTTCCATGACCATGTCATCACAATTCTCCATGGCCCTTCGCATCACAATGCTCCAGAATTCTTGTCATCACAATGTTCCATGACCGTGTCATCACAATGCTCCATGGCCCTTTTCATCACAATGCTCCAGATTGCTTGTCATCACAAAGTTCCATGACTGTGTCATCACAATGCACCATGGCCTTTGTCATCACCATGCTCCAGAATTCCTGTCATCACAATGTTCCATGACCGTGTCATCACAATGCTCCAGAATTCTTGTCATCACCATGTTCCATGACCATGTCATCACAATGCTCCATGGCCCTTGTCATCACAATGCTCCAGAATTCTTGTCATCACAATGTTCCATGACCGTGTCATTACACTGTTCCATGGCCCTTGTCATCACAATGCTCCATAATTCTTGTCATCACAATGTTCCATGACCGTGTCATCACAATGCTCCATAATTCTTGTCATCACAATGTTCCATGACCGTTTCACCACAATGCTCCATGGCCCTTGTCATCACAATGCTCCATAATTCTTGTCATCACAATGTTCCATGACCGTGTCATCACAATGCTCCATAATTCTTGTCATCACAATGTTCCATGACCGTGTCATCACAATGCTCCATAATTCTTGTCATCACAATGTTCCATGACCGTGTCACCACAATGCTCCACAGTTCTTGTCATCACAATGTTCCATGACCGTGTCATCACAATGCTACATGACACTGGTCATCACAGTTCTCCATGACCTTTGCCATCACAATGCTGTATATAGTTTTTCATGACAATTCTAAATGACCACTTTAATCAATTTGCTTGCTGACCATTTTCATCACATTTCTCTATTGTCATTACAATTCCCCATGACCCCTTTCTTCACAATGCTCCATGATGCCTGTCATCGCAATGCTCAATGGCTTTTGTTATCACAATGCTCCAGGACCAGTTTCATCACAATACTCCATCCCCCTTGTCATCACGGTGCACAATGAAACCTCTCATTACAATGCTCCGTGACACTTGTCATCACAATGCTCCATGGCCCTTGTCATCACAATGCTCCAGAATTCTTGTCATCACCATGTTCCATGACCATGTCATCACAATTCTCCATGGCCCTTCGCATCACAATGCTCCAGAATTCTTGTCATCACAATGTTCCATGACCGTGTCATCACAATGCTCCATGGCCCTTTTCATCGCAATGCTCCAGATTGCTTGTCATCACAAAGTTCCATGACTGTGTCATCACAATGCTCCAGAATTCTTGTCATCACCATGTTCCATGACCATGTCATCACAATTCTCCATGGCCCTTCTCATCACAATGCTCCAGAATTCTTGTCATCACAATGTTCCATGACCGTTTCATCACAATGCTCCATGGCCCTTGTCATCACAATGCTCCATAATTCTTGTCATCACAATGTTCCATGACCGTGTCATTAAAATGCTCCAGAATTCTTGTCATCACAATGTTCCATGACCATGTCATCACAATGCTCCATGGCCCATGTCATCACAATTCTCCAGAATTCTTGTCATCACAATGTTCCATGACCGTGTCATCACAATGCTCCTTGGCCCTTCTCATCAAAAGGCTCCAGAATTCTTGTCATCACAATGTTCCATGACCGTGTCATCACAATGCTCCATGGCCCTTGTCATCACAATGCTCCAGAATTCTTGTCATCACAATGTTCCATGACCATGTCATCACAATGCTCCATGGCCGTTGTCATCACAATGCTCCATAATTCTTGTCATCACAATGTTCCATGACCGTGTCATCACAATGCTCCATCATTCTTGTCATCACAATGTTCCATGACCGTGTCACCACAATGCTCCATGGCCCTTGTCATCACAATGCTCCAGAATTCCTGTCATCACAATGTTCCATGACCGTGTCATCACAATGCTCCATGGCCCTTGTCATCACAATTCTCCAGAATTCTTGTCATCACAATGTTCCATGACCGTGTCATCACAATGCTCCATGGCCCTTGTCATCACAATGCTCCAGAATTCTTGTCATCACAATGTTCCATGACCGTGTCATCACAATGCTCCATAATTCTTGTCATCACAATGTTCCATGACCGTGTCATCACAATGCTCCATAATTCTTGTCATCACAATGTTCCATGACCGTGTCACCACAATGCTCCACAATTCTTGTCATCACAATGTTCCATGACCGTGTCATCACAATGCTACATGACACTGGTCATCACAGTTCTCCATGACCTTTGCCATCACAATGCTCTATATAGTTTTTCATGACAATTCTAAATGACCACTTTAATCAATTTGCTTGCTGACCATTTTCATCACATTTCTCTATTGTCATTACAATTCCCCATGACCCCTTTCTTCACAATGCTCCATGATGCCTGTCATCACAATGCTCAATGGCTTTTGTTATCACAATGCTCCAGGACCAGTTTCATCACAATACTCCATCCCCCTTGTCATCACGGTGCACAATGAAACCTCTCATTGCAATGCTCCGTGACACTTGTCATCACAATGCTCCATGGCCCTTGTCATCACAATGCTCCAGAATTCTTGTCATTACCATGTTCCATGACCATGTCATCACAATTCTCCATGGCCCTTCGCATCACAATGCTCCAGAATTCTTGTCATCACAATGTTCCATGACCGTGTCATCACAATGCTCCATGGCCCTTTTCATCACAATGCTCCAGATTGCTTGTCATCACAAAGTTCCATGACTGTGTCATCACAATGCACCATGGCCTTTGTCATCACCATGCTCCAGAATTCTTGTCATCACAATGTTCCATGACCGTGTCATCACAATGCTCCAGAATTCTTGTCATCACCATGTTCCATGACCATGTCATCACAATTCTCCATGGCCCTTCTCATCACAATGCTCCAGAATTCTTGTCATCACAATGTTCCATGACCGTGTCATCACAATGCTCCATGGCCCTTTTCATCACAATGCTCCAGATTGCTTGTCATCACAATGTTCCATTACCGTGTCATTAAAATGCTCCAGAATTCTTGTCATCACAATGTTCCATGACCGTGTCATCACAATGCTCCATGGCCCTTGTCATCACAATGCTCCAGAATTCTTGTCATCACAATGTTCCATGACCGTGTCATCACAATGCTCCATAATTCTTGTCATCACAATGTTCCATGACCGTGTCATCACAATGCTCCATAATTCTTGTCATCACAATGTTCCATGACCCTGTCATCACAATGCTCCACAATTCTTGTCATCACAATGTTCCATGACCGTGTCATCACAATGCTCCATGGCCCTTGTCATCACAATGCTCCAGAATTCTTGTCATCACAATGTTCCATGACCGTGTCATCACAATGCTCCATATTTCTTGTCATCACAATGTTCCATGACCGTGTCATCACAATGCTCCATAATTCTTGTCATCACAATGTTCCATGACCGTGTCATCACAATGCTCCATGGCCCTTGTCATCACAATGCTCCAGAATTCTTGTCATCACAATGTTCCATGACCGTGTCATCACAATGCTCCATAATTCTTGTCATCACAATGTTCCATGACCGTGTCATCACAATGCTCCATAATTCTTGTCATCACAATGTTCCATGACCGTGTCATCACAATGCTCCATAATTCTTGTCATCACAATGTTCCATGACCCTGTCATCACAATGCTCCACAATTCTTGTCATCACAATGTTCCATGACCGTGTCATCACAATGCTCCATGGCCCTTGTCATCACAATGCTCCAGAATTCTTGTCATCACAATGTTCCATGACCGTGTCATCACAATGCTCCATGGCCCTTCTCATCACAATGCTCCAGAATTCTTGTCATCACAATGTTCCATGACCGTGTCATCACAATGCTCCATGGCCCTTGTCATCACAATGCTCCAGAATTCTTGTCATCACAATGTTCCATGACCATGTCATCACAATGCTCCATGGCCGTTGTCATCACAATGCTCCATAATTCTTGTCATCACAATGTTCCATGACCGTGTCATCACAATGCTCCATCATTCTTGTCATCACAATGTTCCATGACCGTGTCACCACAATGCTCCATGGCCCTTGTCATCACAATGCTCCAGAATTCCTGTCATCACAATGTTCCATGACCGTGTCATCACAATGCTCCATGGCCCTTGTCATCACAATTCTCCAGAATTCTTGTCATCACAATGTTCCATGACCGTGTCATCACAATGCTCCATGGCCCTTGTCATCACAGTGCTCCAGAATTCTTGTCATCACAATGTTCCATGACCGTGTCATCACAATGCTCCATAATTCTTGTCATCACAATGTTCCATGACCGTGTCATCACAATGCTCCATAATTCTTGTCATCACAATGTTCCATGACCGTGTCACCACAATGCTCCACAATTCTTGTCATCACAATGTTCCATGACCGTGTCATCACAATGCTACATGACACTGGTCATCACAGTTCTCCATGACCTTTGCCATCACAATGCTCTATATAGTTTTTCATGACAATTCTAAATGACCACTTTAATCAATTTGCTTGCTGACCATTTTCATCACATTTCTCTATTGTCATTACAATTCCCCATGACCCCTTTCTTCACAATGCTCCATGATGCCTTTCATCGCAATGCTCAATGGCTTTTGTTATCACAATGCTCCAGGATCAGTTTCATCACAATACTCCATCCCCCTTGTCATCACGGTGCACAATGAAACCTCTCATTGCAATGCTCCGTGACACTTGTCATCACAATGCTCCATGGCCCTTGTCATCACAATGCTCCAGAATTCTTGTCATCACCATGTTCCATGACCATGTCATCACAATTCTCCATGGCCCTTCGCATCACAATGCTCCAGAATTCTTGTCATCACAATGTTCCATGACCGTGTCATCACAATGCTCCATGGCCCTTTTCATCACAATGCTCCAGATTGCTTGTCATCACAAAGTTCCATGACTGTGTCATCACAATGCACCATGGCCTTTGTCATCACCATGCTCCAGAATTCTTGTCATCACAATGTTCCATGACCGTGTCATCACAATGCTCCAGAATTCTTGTCATCACCATGTTCCATGACCATGTCATCACAATTCTCCATGGCCCTTCTCATCACAATGCTCCAGAATTCTTGTCATCACCATGTTCCATGACCGTGTCATCACAATGCTCCATGGCCCTTTTCATCACAATGCTCCAGATTGCTTGTCATCACAATGTTCCATGACCGTGTCATCACAATGCACCATGGCCCTTGTCATCACAATGCTCCAGAATTCTTGTCATCACAATGTTCCATGACCGTGTCATCACAGTGCTCCATGGCCCTTGTCATCACAATGCTCCAGAATTCTTGTCATCACAATGTTCCATGACCGTGTCATCACAATGCTCCATAATTCTTGTCATCACAATGTTCCATGACCGTGTCATCACAATGCTCCATAATTCTTGTCATCACAATGTTCCATGACCCTGTCATCACAATGCTCCACAATTCTTGTCATCACAATGTTCCATGACCGTGTCATCACAATGCTCCATGGCCCTTGTCATCACAATGCTCCAGAATTCTTGTCATCACAATGTTCCATGACCGTGTCATCACAATGCTCCATAATTCTTGTCATCACAATGTTCCATGACCGTGTCATCACAATGCTCCATAATTCTTGTGATCAAAATGTTCCATGACCGTGTCATCACAATGCTCCACAATTCTTGTCATCACAATGTTCCATGACCGTGTCATCACAATGCTCCATGGCCCTTGTCATCACAATGCTCCATAATTCTTGTCATCACAATGTTCCATGACCGTGTCATCACAATGCTCCAGAATTCTTGTCATCACAATGTTCCATGACCCTGTCATCACAATGCTCCACAATTCTTGTCATCACAATGTTCCATGACCGTGTCATCACAATGCTCCATGGCCCTTGTCATCACAATGCTCCAGAATTCTTGTCATCACAATGTTCCATGACCGTGTCATCACAATGCTCCATAATTCTTGTCATCACAATGTTCCATGACCGTGTCATCACAATGCTCCATAATTCTTGTGATCAAAATGTTCCATGACCGTGTCATCACAATGCTCCACAATTCTTGTCATCACAATGTTCCATGACCGTGTCATCACAATGCTCCATGGCCCTTGTCATCACAATGCTCCATAATTCTTGTCATCACAATGTTCCATGACCGTGTCATCACAATGCTCCATAATTCTTGTCATCACAATGTTCCATGACCGTGTCATCACAATGCTCCATAATTCTTGTCATCACAATGTTCCATGACCATGTCATCACAATGCTCCATAATTCTTGTCATCACAATGTTCCATGACCCTGTCATCACAATGCTCCAGAATTCTTGTCATCACAATGTTCCATGACCGTGTCATCACAATGCTCCATTTCCCTTGTCATCACAATGCTCCAGAATTCTTGTCATCACAATGTTCCATGACCGTGTCATCACAATGCTCCATAATTCTTGTCATCACAATGTTCCATGACCGTGTCATCACAATGCTCCATAATTCTTGTCATCACCATGTTCCATGAACGTGTCACCACAATGCTCCACAATTCTTGTCATCACAATGTTCCATGACCGTGTCATCACAATGCTCCATGGCCCTTGTCATCACAATGCTCCAGAATTCTTGTCATCACAATGTTCCATGACCGTGTCATCACAATGCTCCATGGCCCTTGTCATCACAATTCTCCAGAATTCTTGTCATCACAATGTTCCATGACCGTGTCATCACAATGCTCCATAATTCTTGTCATCACAATGTTCCATGACCGTGTCATCACAATGCTCCATAATTCTTGTCATCACAATGTTCCATGACCGTGTCACCACAATGCTCCATGGCCCTTGTCATCACAATGCTCCAGAATTCTTGTCATCACAATGTTCCATGACCGTGTCATCACAATGCTCCATGGCCCTTGTCATCACAATTCTCCAGAATTCTTGTCATCACAATGTTCCATGACCGTGTCATCACAATGCTCCATGGCCCTTGTCATCACAATGCTCCAGAATTCTTGTCATCACAATGTTCCATGACCGTGTCATCACAATGCTCCATAATTCTTGTCATCACAATGTTCCATAACCGTGTCATCACAATGCTCCATAATTCTTGTCATCACAATGTTCCATGACCGTGTCACAACAATGCTCCACAATTCTTGTCATCACAATGTTCCATGACCGTGTCATCACAATGCTACATGACACTGGTCATCACAGTTCTCCATGACCTTTGCCATCACAATGCTCTATATAGTTTTTCATGACAATTCTAAATGACCACTTTAATCAATTTGCCTGCTGACCATTTTCATCACATTTCTCTATTGTCATTACAATTCCCCATGACCCCTTTCTTCACAATGTTCCATGATGCCTGTCATCACAATGCTCAATGGCTTTTGTTATCACAATGCTCCAGGACCAGTTTCATCACAATACTCCATCCCCCTTGTCATCACGGTGCACAATGAAACCTCTCATTGCAATGCTCCGTGACACTTGTCATCACAATGCTCCATGGCCCTTGTCATCACAATGCTCCAGAATTCTTGTCATCACCATGTTCCATGACCATGTCATCACAATTCTCCATGGCCCTTCGCATCACAATGCTCCAGAATTCTTGTCATCACAATGTTCCATGACCGTGTCATCACAATGCTCCATGGCCCTTTTCATCACAATGCTCCAGATTGCTTGTCATCACAAAGTTCCATGACTGTGTCATCACAATGCACCATGGCCTTTGTCATCATCATGCTCCAGAATTCTTGTCATCACAATGTTCCATGACCGTGTCATCACAATGCTCCAGAATTCTTGTCATCACCATGTTCCATGACCATGTCATCACAATTCTCCATGGCCCTTCTCATCACAATGCTCCAGAATTCTTGTCATCACAATGTTCCATGACCGTGTCATCACAATGCTCCATGGCCCTTTTCATCACAATGCTCCAGATTGCTTGTCATCACAATGTTCCATGACCGTGTCATCACAATGCACCATGGCCCTTGTCATCACAATGCTCCAGAATTCTTGTCATCACAATGTTCCATGACCGTGTCATCACAGTGCTCCATGGCCCTTGTCATCACAATGCTCCAGAATTCTTGTCATCACAATGTTCCATGACCGTGTCATCACAATGCTCCATAATTCTTGTCATCACAATGTTCCATGACCGTGTCATCACAATGCTCCATAATTCTTGTCATCACAATGTTCCATGACCCTGTCATCACAATGCTCCACAATTCTTGTCATCACAATGTTCCATGACCGTGTCATCACAATGCTCCATGGCCCTTGTCATCACAATGCTCCAGAATTCTTGTCATCACAATGTTCCATGACCGTGTCATCACAATGCTCCATAATTCTTGTCATCACAATGTTCCATGACCGTGTCATCACAATGCTCCATAATTCTTGTGATCAAAATGTTCCATGACCGTGTCATCACAATGCTCCACAATTCTTGTCATCACAATGTTCCATGACCGTGTCATCACAATGCTCCATGGCCCTTGTCATCACAATGCTCCATAATTCTTGTCATCACAATGTTCCATGACCGTGTCATCACAATGCTCCAGAATTCTTGTCATCACAATGTTCCATGACCCTGTCATCACAATGCTCCACAATTCTTGTCATCACAATGTTCCATGACCGTGTCATCACAATGCTCCATGGCCCTTGTCATCACAATGCTCCAGAATTCTTGTCATCACAATGTTCCATGACCGTGTCATCACAATGCTCCATAATTCTTGTCATCACAATGTTCCATGACCGTGTCATCACAATGCTCCATAATTCTTGTGATCAAAATGTTCCATGACCGTGTCATCACAATGCTCCACAATTCTTGTCATCACAATGTTCCATGACCGTGTCATCACAATGCTCCATGGCCCTTGTCATCACAATGCTCCATAATTCTTGTCATCACAATGTTCCATGACCGTGTCATCACAATGCTCCATAATTCTTGTCATCACAATGTTCCATGACCGTGTCATCACAATGCTCCATAATTCTTGTCATCACAATGTTCCATGACCATGTCATCACAATGCTCCATAATTCTTGTCATCACAATGTTCCATGACCCTGTCATCACAATGCTCCAGAATTCTTGTCATCACAATGTTCCATGACCGTGTCATCACAATGCTCCATTTCCCTTGTCATCACAATGCTCCAGAATTCTTGTCATCACAATGTTCCATGACCGTGTCATCACAATGCTCCATAATTCTTGTCATCACAATGTTCCATGACCGTGTCATCACAATGCTCCATAATTCTTGTCATCACCATGTTCCATGAACGTGTCACCACAATGCTCCACAATTCTTGTCATCACAATGTTCCATGACCGTGTCATCACAATGCTCCATGGCCCTTGTCATCACAATGCTCCAGAATTCTTGTCATCACAATGTTCCATGACCGTGTCATCACAATGCTCCATGGCCCTTGTCATCACAATTCTCCAGAATTCTTGTCATCACAATGTTCCATGACCGTGTCATCACAATGCTCCATAATTCTTGTCATCACAATGTTCCATGACCGTGTCATCACAATGCTCCATAATTCTTGTCATCACAATGTTCCATGACCGTGTCACCACAATGCTCCATGGCCCTTGTCATCACAATGCTCCAGAATTCTTGTCATCACAATGTTCCATGACCGTGTCATCACAATGCTCCATGGCCCTTGTCATCACAATTCTCCAGAATTCTTGTCATCACAATGTTCCATGACCGTGTCATCACAATGCTCCATGGCCCTTGTCATCACAATGCTCCAGAATTCTTGTCATCACAATGTTCCATGACCGTGTCATCACAATGCTCCATAATTCTTGTCATCACAATGTTCCATAACCGTGTCATCACAATGCTCCATAATTCTTGTCATCACAATGTTCCATGACCGTGTCACAACAATGCTCCACAATTCTTGTCATCACAATGTTCCATGACCGTGTCATCACAATGCTACATGACACTGGTCATCACAGTTCTCCATGACCTTTGCCATCACAATGCTCTATATAGTTTTTCATGACAATTCTAAATGACCACTTTAATCAATTTGCCTGCTGACCATTTTCATCACATTTCTCTATTGTCATTACAATTCCCCATGACCCCTTTCTTCACAATGTTCCATGATGCCTGTCATCACAATGCTCAATGGCTTTTGTTATCACAATGCTCCAGGACCAGTTTCATCACAATACTCCATCCCCCTTGTCATCACGGTGCACAATGAAACCTCTCATTGCAATGCTCCGTGACACTTGTCATCACAATGCTCCATGGCCCTTGTCATCACAATGCTCCAGAATTCTTGTCATCACCATGTTCCATGACCATGTCATCACAATTCTCCATGGCCCTTCGCATCACAATGCTCCAGAATTCTTGTCATCACAATGTTCCATGACCGTGTCATCACAATGCTCCATGGCCCTTTTCATCACAATGCTCCAGATTGCTTGTCATCACAAAGTTCCATGACTGTGTCATCACAATGCACCATGGCCTTTGTCATCACCATGCTCCAGAATTCTTGTCATCACAATGTTCCATGACCGTGTCATCACAATGCTCCAGAATTCTTGTCATCACCATGTTCCATGACCATGTCATCACAATTCTCCATGGCCCTTCTTATCACAATGCTCCAGAATTCTTGTCATCACAATGTTCCATGACCGTGTCATCACAATGCTCCATGGCCCTTTTCATCACAATGCTCCAGATTGCTTGTCATCACAATGTTCCATGACCGTGTCATCACAATGCCCCATGGCCCTTGTCATCACAATGCTCCATAATTCTTGTCATCACAAAGTTCCATGACCGTGTCATTAAAATGCTCCAGAATTCTTGTCATCACAATGTTCCATGACCGTGTCATCACAATGCTCCATGGCCCTTGTCATCACAATGCTCCAGAATTCTTGTCATCACAATGTTCCATGACCGTGTCATCACAATGCTCCATAATCCTTGTCATCACAATGTTCCATGACCCTGTCATCACAATGCTCCATAATTCTTGTCATCACAATGTACCATGACCCTGTCATCACAATGCTCCACAATTCTTGTCATCACAATGTTCCATGACCGTGTCATCACAATGCTCCATGGCCCTTGTCATCACAATGCTCCAGAATTCTTGTCATCACAATGTTCCATGACCGTGTCATCACAATGCTCCATGGCCCTTGTCATCACAATTCTCCAGAATTCTTGTCATCACAATGTTCCATGACCGTGTCATCACAATGCTCCATGGCCCTTGTCATCACAATGCTCCAGAATTCTTGTCATCACAATGTTCCATGACCGTGTCATCACAATGCTCCATAATTCTTGTCATCACAATGTTCCATGACCGTGTCATCACAATGCTCCATAATTCTTGTCATCACAATGTTCCATGACCGTGTCATCACAATGCTCCATAATTCTTGTCATCACAATGTTCCATGACCGTGTCATCACAATGCTCCATGGCCCTTGTCATCACAATGCTCCAGAATTCTTGTCATCACAATGTTCCATGACCGTGTCATCACAATGCTCCATGGCCCTTGTCATCACAATTCTCCAGAATTCTTGTCATCACAATGTTCCATGACCGTGTCATCACAATGCTCCCTGGCACTTGTCATCACAATGCTCCAGAATTCTTGTCATCACAATGTTCCATGACCGTGTCATCACAATGCTCCATAATTCTTGTCATCACAATGTTCCATGACCGTGTCATCACAATGCTCCATAATCCTTGTCATCACAATATTCCATGACCGTGTCACCACGATGCTCCACAATTCTTGTCATCACAATGTTCCATGTCCGTGTCATCACAATGCTACATGACACTGGTCATCACAGTTCTCCATGACCTTTGCCATCACAATGCTCTATATAGTTTTTCATGACAATTCTAAATGACCACTTTAATCAATTTGCCTGCTGACCATTTTCATCACATTTCTCTATTGTCATTACAATTCCCCATGACCCCTTTCTTCATAATGCGCCATGATGCCTGTCATCACATTGCTCAATGGCTTTTGTTATCACAATGCTCCAGGACCAGTTTCATCACAATACTCCATCCCCCTTGTCATCACGGTGCACAATGAAACCTCTCATTACAATGCTCTGTGACACTTGTCATCACAATGCTCCATGGCCCTTGTCATCACAATGCTCCAGAATTCTTGTCATCACCATGTTTCATGACCATGTCATCACAATTCTCCATGGCCCTTCGCATCACAATGCTCCAGAATTCTTGTCATCACAATGTTCCATGACCGTGTCATCACAATGCTCCATGGCCCTTTTCATCACAATGCTCCAGATTGCTTGTCATCACAAAGTTCCATGACCGTGTCATCACAATGCACCATGGCCTTTGTCATCACCATGCTCCAGAATTCTTGTCATCACAATGTTCCATGACCGTGTCATCACAATGCTCCAGAATTCTTGTCATCACCATGTTCCATGACCATGTCAACACAATGCTCCATGGCCCTTCTCATCACAATGCTCCAGAATTCTTGTCATCACAATGTTCCATGACCGTGTCATCACAATGCTCCATGGCCCTTCTCATCACAATGCTCCAGAATTCTTGTCATCACAATGTTCCATGACCGTGTCATCACAATGCTCCATGGCCCTTGTCATCACAATGCTCCAGAATTCTTGTCATCACAATGTTCCATGACCATGTCATCACAATGCTCCATGGCCCTTGTCATCACAATGCTCCATAATTCCTGTCATCACAATGTTCCATGACCGTGTCATCACAATGCTCCATAATTCTTGTCATCACAATGTTCCATGACCGTGTCACCACAATGCTCCATGGCCCTTGTCATCACAATGCTCCAGAATTCTTGTCATCACAATGTTCCATGACCGTGTCATCACAATGCTCCATGGCCCTTGTCATCACAATTCTCCAGAATTCTTGTCATCACAATGTTCCATGACCGTGTCATCACAATGCTCCATGGCCCTTGTCATCACAATGCTCCAGAATTCTTGTCATCACAATGTTCCATGACCGTGTCATCACAATGCTCCATAATTCTTGTCATCACAATGTTCCATGACCGTGTCATCACAATGCTCCATAATTCTTGTCATCACAATGTTCCATGAACGTGTCACCACAATGCTCCACAATTCTTGTCATCACAATGTTCCATGACCGTGTCATCACAATGCTACATGACACTGGTCATCACAGTTCTCCATGACCTTTGCCATCACAATGCTCTATATAGTTTTTCATGACAATTCTAAATGACCACTTTAATCAATTTGCTTGCTGACCATTTTCATCACATTTCTCTATTGTCATTACAATTCCCCATGACCCCTTTCTTCACAATGCTCCATGATGCCTGTCATCACAATGCTCAATGGCTTTTGTTATCACAATGCTCCAGGACCAGTTTCATCACAATACTCCATCCCCCTTGTCATCACGGTGCACAATGAAACCTCTCATTACAATGCTCCGTGACACTTGTCATCACAATGCTCCATGGCCCTTGTCTTCACAATGCTCCAGAATTCTTGTCATCACCATGTTCCATGACCATGTCATCACAATTCTCAATGGCCCTTCGCATCACAATGCTCCAGAATTCTTGTCATCACAATGTTCCATGACCGTGTCATCACAATGCTCCATGGCCCTTTTCATCACAATGCTCCAGATTGCTTGTCATCACAAAGTTCCATGACCGTGTCATCACAATGCACCATGGCCCTTGTCATCACAATGCTCCATAATTCTTGTCATCACAATATTCCATGACCGTGTAATTAAAATGCTCCAGAATTCTTGTCATCACAATGTTCCATGACCATGTCATCACAATGCTCCATGGCCCTTGTCATCACAATTCTCCAGAATTCTTGTCATCACAATGTTCCATGACCGTGTCATCACAATGCTCCATGGCCCTTGTCATCACAATGCTCCAGAATTCTGGTCATCACAATTCTCCATGGCCCTTGTCATCACAATGCTCCAGAATTCTTGTCATCACAATGTTCCATGACCGTGTCATCACAATGCTCCATGTCCCTTGTCATCACAATGCTCCAGAATTCTTGTCATCACAATGTTCCATGACCGTGTCATCACAATGCTCCATGGCCCTTGTCATCACAATGCTCCAGAATTATTGTCATCACAATGTTCCATGACCGTGTCATCACAATGCTCCATAATTCTTGTCATCACAATGTTCCATGACCGTGTCATCACAATGCTCCATAATTCTTGTCATCACAATGTTCCATGACCATGTCACCACAATGCTCCATGGCCCTTGTCATCACAATGCTCCAGAATTCTTGTCATCACAATGTTCCATGACCGTGTCATCACAATGCTCCATAATTCTTGTCATCACAATGTTCCATGACCGTGTCACCACAATGCTCCATGGCCCTTGTCATCACAATGCTCCAGAATTCTTGTCATCACAATGTTCCATGACTGTGTCATCACAATGCTCCATGGCCCTTGTCATCACAATGCTCCAGAATTCTTGTCATCACAATGTTCCATGACCGTGTCATCACAATGCTCCATGGCCCTTGTCATCACAATGCTCCAGAATTCTTGTCATCACAATGTTCCATGACCGTGTCATCACAATGCTCCATAATTCTTGTTATCACAATGTTCCATGACCGTGTCACCACAATGCTCCACAATTCTTGTCATCACAATATTCCATGACCGTGTTATCACAATGCTACATGACACTGGTCATCACAGTTCTCCATGACCTTTGCCATCACAATGCTCTATATAGTTTTTCATGACAATTCTAAATGACCACTTTAATCAATTTGCTTGCTGACCATTTTCATCACATTTCTCTATTGTCATTACAATTCCCCATGACCCCTTTCTTCACAATGCTCCATGATGCCTGTCATCACAATGCTCAATGGCTTTTGTTATCACAATGCTCCAGGACCAGTTTCATCAAAATACTCCATCCCCCTTGTCATCACGGTGCACAATGAAACCTCTCATTACAATGCTCCGTGACACTTGTCATCACAATGCTCCATGGCCCTTGTCATCACAATGCTCCAGAATTCTTGTCATCACCATGTTCCATGACCATGTCATCACAATTCTCCATGGCCCTTCGCATCACAATGCTCCAGAATTCTTGTCATCACAATGTTCCATGACCGTGTCATCAGAATGCTCCATGGCCCTTTTCATCACAATGCTCCAGATTGCTTGTCATCACAAAGTTCCATGACCGTGTCATCACAATGCACCATGGCCTTTGTCATCACCATGCTCCAGAATTCTTGTCATCACAATGTTCCATGACCGTGTCATCACAATGCTCCAGAATTCTTGTCATCACCATGTTCCATGACCATGTCATCACAATTCTCCATGGCCCTTCTCATCACAATGCTCCAGAATTCTTGTCATCACAATGTTCCATGACCATGTCATCACAATGCTCCATGGCCCTTGTCATCACAATGCTCCAGAATTCTTGTCATCACAATGTTCCATGACCGTGTCATCACAATGCTCCATGGCCCTTGTCATCACAATGCTCAAGAATTCTTGTCATCACAATGTTCCATGACCGTGTCATCACAATGCTCCATGGCCCTTGTCATCACAATGCTCCAGAATTCTTGTCATCACAATGTTCCATGACCGTGTCATCACAATGCTCCATAATTCTTATCATCACAATGTTCCATGACCGTGTCATCACAATGCTCCATAATTCTTGTCATCACAATGTTCCATGACCGTGTCACCACAATGCTCCATGGCCCTTGTCATCACAATGCTCCAGAATTCTTGTCATCACAATATTCCATGACCGTGTCATCACAATGCTCCATGGCCCTTGTCATCACAATTCTCCAGAATTCTTGTCATCACAATGTTCCATGACTGTGTCATCACAATGCTCCATGGCCCTTGTCATCACAATGCTCCAGAATTCTTGTCATCACAATGTTCCATGACCGTGTCATCACAATGCTCCATAATTCTTGTCATCACAATGTTCCATGACCGTGTCACCACAATGCTCCACAATTCTTGTCATCACAATGTTCCATGACCGTGTCATCACAATGCTACATGACACTGGTCATCACAGTTCTCCATGACCTTTGCCATCACAATGCTCTATATAGTTTTTCATGACAATTCTAAATGACCACTTTAATCAATTTGCTTGCTGACCATTTTCATCACATTTCTCTATTGTCATTACAATTCCCCATGAACCCTTTCTTCACAATGCTCCATGATGCCTGTCATCGCAATGCTCAATGGCTTTTGTTATCACAATGCTCCAGGACCAGTTTCATCACAATACTCCATCCCCCTTGTCATCACGGTGCACAATGAAACCTCTCATTACAATGCTCCGTGACACTTGTCATCACAATGCTCCATGGCCCTTGTCATCACAATGCTCCAGAATTCTTGTCATCACCATGTTCCATGACCATGTCATCACAATTCTCCATGGCCCTTCGCATCACAATGCTCAAGAATTCTTGTCATCACAATGTTCCATGACCGTGTCATCACAATGCTCCATGGCCCTTTTCATCGCAATGCTCCAGATTGCTTGTCATCACAAAGTTCCATGACCGTGTCATCACAATGCTCCAGAATTCTTGTCATCACCATGTTCCATGACCATGTCATCACAATTCTCCATGGCCCTTCTCATCACAATGCTCCAGAATTCTTGTCATCACAATGTTCCATGACCGTGTCATCACAATGCTCCATGGCCCTTCTCATCACAATGCTCCAGAATTCTTGTCATCACAATGTTCCATGACCGTGTCATCACAATGCTCCATGGCCCTTGTCATCACAATACTCCAGAATTATTGTCATCACAATGTTCCATGACCATGTCATCACAATGCTCCAGAATTCCTGTCATCACAATGTTCCATGACCGTGTCATCACAATGCTCCATGGCCCTTGTCATCACAATTCTCCAGAATTCTTGTCATCACAATGTTCCATGACCGTGTCATCACAATGCTCCATGGCCCTTCTCATCACAATGCTCCAGAATTCTTGTCATCACAATGTTCCATGACCGTGTCATCACAATGCTCCATGGCCCTTGTCATCACAATGCTCCAGAATTCTTGTCATCACAATGTTCCATGACCATGTCATCACAATGCTCCATGGCCCTTGTCATCACAATGCTCCATAATTCTTGTCATCAAAATGTTCCATGACCGTGTCATCACAATGCTCCATAATTCTTGTCATCACAATGTTCCATGACCGTGTCACCACAATGCTCCATGGCCCTTGTCATCACAATGCTCCAGAATTCCTGTCATCACAATGTTCCATGACCGTGTCATCACAATGCTCCATGGCCCTTGTCATCACAATTCTCCAGAATTCTTGTCATCACAATGTTCCATGACCGTGTCATCACAATGCTCCATAATTCTTCTCATCACAATGTTCCATGACCGTGTCATCACAATGCTCCATAATTCTTCTCATCACAATGTTCCATGACCGTGTCATCACAATGCTACATGACACTGGTCATCACAGTTCTCCATGACCTTTGCCATCACAATGCTCTATATAGTTTTTCATGACAATTCTAAATGACCACTTTAATCAATTTGCTTGCTGACCATTTTCATCACATTTCTCTATTGTCATTACAATTCCCCATGACCCCTTTCTTCACAATGCTCCATGATGCCTGTCATGACAATGCTCAATGGCTTTTGTTATCACAATGCTCCAGGACCAGTTTCATCACAATACTCCATCCCCCTTGTCATCACGGTGCACAATGAAACCTCTTATTGCAATGCTCCGTGACACTTGTCATCACAATGCTCCATGGCCCTTGTCATCACAATGCTCCAGAATTCTTGTCATCACCATGTTCCATGACCATGTCATCACAATTCTCCATGGCCCTTCGCATCACAATGCTCCAGAATTCTTGTCATCACAATGTTCCATGACCGTGTCATCACAATGCTCCATGGCCCTTTTCATCACAATGCTCCAGATTGCTTGTCATCACAAAGTTCCATGACTGTGTCATCACAATGCACCATGGCCTTTGTCATCACCATGCTCCAGAATTCTTGTCATCACAATGTTCCATGACCGTGTCTTCACAATGCTCCAGAATTCTTGTCATCACCATGTTCCATGACCATGTCATCACAATTCTCCATGGCCCTTCTCATCACAATGCTCCAGAATTCTTGTCATCACAATGTTCCATGACCGTGTCATCACAATGCTCCATGGCCCTTTTCATCACAATGCTCCAGATTGCTTGTCATCACAATGTTCCATGACCGTGTCATCACAATGCACCATGGCCCTTGTCATCACAATGCTCCATAATTCTTGTCATCACAAAGTTCCATGACCGTGTCATTAAAATGCTCCAGAATTATTGTCATCACAATGTTCCATGACCGTGTCATCACAATGCTCCATGGCACTTGTCATCACAATGCTCCAGAATTCTTGTCATCACAATGTTCCATGACCGTGTCATCACAATGCTCCATAATTCTTGTCATCACAATGTTCCATGACCGTGTCATCACAATGCTCCATAATTCTTGTCATCACAATGTTCCATGACCCTGTCATCACAATGCTCCACAATTCTTGTCATCACAATGTTCCATGACCGTGTCATCACAATGCTCCATGGCCCTTGTCATCACAATGCTCCAGAATTCTTGTCATCACAATGTTCCATGACCGTGTCATCACAATGCTCCATAATTCTTGTCATCACAATGTTCCATGACCGTGTCATCACAATGCTCCATAATTCTTGTCATCACAATGTTCCATGACCGTGTCATCACAATGCTCCACAATTCTTGTCATCACAATGTTCCATGACCGTGTCATCACAATGCTCCATAATTCTTGTCATCACAATGTTCCATGACCGTGTCACCACAATGCTCCATGGCCCTTGTCATCACAATGCTCCAGAATTCCTGTCATCACAATGTTCCATGACCGTGTCATCACAATGCTCCATGGCCCTTGTCATCACAATTCTCCAGAATACTTGTCATCACAATGTTCCATGACCGTGTCATCACAATGCTCCATGGCCCTTGTCATCACAATGCTCCATGGCCCTTGTCATCACAATGCTCCATGACCGTGTCATCACAATGCTCCATAATTCTTGTCATCACAATGTTCCATGACCGTGTCACCACAATGCTCCACAATTCTTGTCATCACAATGTTCCATGACCGTGTCATCACAATGCTACATGACACTGGTCATCACAGTTTTAGATGACCTTTGCCATCACAATGCTCTATATAGTTTTTCATGACAATTCTAAATGACCACTTTAATCAATTTGCTTGCTGACCATTTTCATCACATTTCTCTATTGTCATTACAATTCCCCATGACCCCTTTCTTCACAATGCTCCATGATGCCTGTCATCACAATCCTCAATGGCTTTTGTTATCACAATGCTCCAGGACCAGTTTCATCACAATACTCCATCCCCCTTGTCATCACGGTGCACAATGAAACCTCTCATTGCAATGCTCTGTGACACTTGTCATCACAATGCTCCATGGCCCTTGTCATCACAATGCTCCAGAATTCTTGTCATCACCATGTTCCATGACCATGTCATCACAATTCTCCATGGCCCTTCGCATCACAATGCTCCAGAATTCTTGTCATCACAATGTTCCATGACCGTGTCATCACAATGCTCCATGGCCCTTTTCATCACAATGCTCCAGATTGCTTGTCATCACAAAGTTCCATGACTGTGTCATCACAATGCACCATGGCCTTTGTCATCACCATGCTCCAGAATTCTTGTCATCACAATGTTCGATGACCGTGTCATCACAATGCTCCAGAATTCTTGTCATCACCATGTTCCATGACCATGTCATCACAATTCTCCATGGCCCTTCTCATCACAATGCTCCAGAATTCTTGTCATCACAATGTTCCATGATCGTGTCATCACAATGCTCCATGGCCCTTTTCATCACAATGCTCCAGATTGCTTGTCATTACAATGTTCCATGACCGTGTCATCACAATGCTCCATAATTCTTGTCATCACAAAGTTCCATGACCGTGTCATTAAAATGCTCCAGAATTCTTGTCATCACAATGTTCCATGACCGTGTCATCACAATGTTCCATGGCCCTTGTCATCACAATGCTCCAGAATTCTTGTCATCACAATGTTCCATGACCGTGTCATCACAATGCTCCATAATTCTTGTCATCACAATGTTCCATGACCGTGTCATCACAATGCTCCATAATTCTTGTCATCACAATGTTCCATGACCCTGTCATCACAATGCTCCACAATTCTTGTCATCACAATGTTCCATGACCGTGTCATCACAATGCTCCATGGCCCTTGTCATCACAATGCTCCAGAATTCTTGTCATCACAATGTTCCATGACCGTGTCATCACAATGCTCCATAATTCTTGTCATCACAATGTTCCATGACCGTGTCATCACAATGCTCCATAATTCTTGTCATCACAATGTTCCATGACCGTGTCATCACAATGCTCCATAATTCTTGTCATCACAATGTTCCATGACCGTGTCACCACAATGCTCCATGGCCCTTGTCATCACAATGCTCCAGAATTCCTGTCATCACAATGTTCCATGACCGTGTCATCACAATGCTCCATGGCCCTTGTCATCACAATTCTCCAGAATTCTTGTCATCACAATGTTCCATGACCGTGTCATCACAATGCTCCATGGTCCTTGTCATCACAATGCTCCAGAATTCTTGTCATCACAATGTTCCATGACCGTGTCATCACAATGCTCCATAATTCTTGTCATCACAATGTTCCATGACCGTGTCATCACAATGCTCCATAATTCTTGTCATCACAATGTTCCATGACCGTGTCACCACAATGCTCCACAATTCTTGTCATCACAATGTTCCATGACCGTGTCATCACAATGCTACATGACACTGGTCATCACAGTTCTCCATGACCTTTGCCATCACAATGCTCTATATAGTTTTTCATGACAATTCTAAATGACCACTTTAATCAATTTGCTTGCTGACCATTTTCATCACATTTCTCTATTGTCATTACAATTCCCCATGACCCCTTTCTTCACAATGCTCCATGATGCCTGTCATCACAATCCTCAATGGCTTTTGTTATCACAATGCTCCAGGACCAGTTTCATCACAATACTCCATCCCCCTTGTCATCACGGTGCACAATGAAACATCTCATTGCAATGGTCTGTGACACTTGTCATCACAATGCTCCATGGCCCTTGTCATCACAATGCTCCAGAATTCTTGTCATCACCATGTTCCATGACCATGTCATCACAATTCTCCATGGCCCTTCGCATCACAATGCTCCAGAATTCTTGTCATCACAATGTTCCATGACCGTGTCATCACAATGCTCCATGGCCCTTTTCATCACAATGCTCCAGATTGCTTGTCATCACAAAGTTCCATGACTGTGTCATCACAATGCACCATGGCCTTTGTCATCACCATGTTCCATGACCGTGTCATCACAATGCTCCAGAATTCTTGTCATCACCATGTTCCATGACCATGTCATCACAATTCTCCATGGCCCTTCTCATCACAATGCTCCAGAATTCTTGTCATCACAATGTTCCATGACCGTGTCATCACAATGCTCCATGGCCCTTTTCATCACAATGCTCCAGATTGCTTGTCATCACAATGTTCCATGACCGTGTCATCACAATGCTCCATAATTTTTGTCATCACAAAGTTCCATGACCGTGTCATTAAAATGCTCCAGAATTCTTGTCATCACAATGTTCCATGACCGTGTCATCACAATGCTCCATAATTCTTGTCATCACAATGTTCCATGACCGTGTCATCACAATGCTCCATAATTCTTGTCATCACAATGTTCCATGACCCTGTCATCACAATGCTCCACAATTCTTGTCATCACAATGTTCCATGACCGTGTCATCACAATTCTCCATGGCCCTTGTCATCACAATGCTCCAGAATTCTTGTCATCACAATGTTCCATGACCGTGTCATCACAATGCTCCAGAATTCTTGTCATCACAATGTTCCATGACCGTGTCATCACAATGCTCCATAATTCTTGTCATCACAATGTTCCATGACCGTGTCATCACAATGCTCCACAATTCTTGTCATCACAATGTTCCATGACCGTGTCATCACAATGCTCCATGGCCCTTGTCATCACAATGCTCCAGAATTCTTGTCATCACAATGTTCCATGACCGTGTCATCACAATGCTCCAGAATTCTTGTCATCACAATGTTCCATGACCGTGTCATCACAATGCTCCAGAATTCTTGTCATCACAATGTTCCATGACCGTGTCATCACAATGCTCCATAATTCTTGTCATCACAATGTTCCATGACCCTGTCATCACAATGCTCCACAATTCTTGTCATCACAATGTTCCATGACCGTGTCATCACAATGCTCCATTGCCCTTGTCATCACAATGCTCCAGAATTCTTGTCATCACAATGTTCCATGACCGTGTCATCACAATGCTCCATAATTCTTGTCATCACAATGTTCCATGACCATGTCATCACAATGCTCCATAATTCTTGTCATCACAATGTTCCATGACCGTGTCATCACAATGCTCCACAATTCTTGTCATCACAATGTTCCATGACCGTGTCATCACAGTGCTCCATGGCCCTTGTCATCACAATGCTCCAGAATTCTTGTCATCACAATGTTCCATGACCGTGTCATCACAATGCTCCATGGCCCTTGTCATCACAATTCTCCAGAATTCTTGTCATCACAATGTTCCATGACCGTGTCATCACAATGCTCCATAATTCTTGTCATCACAATGTTCCATGACCGTGTCATCACAATGCTCCATAATTCTTGTCATCACAATGTTCCATGACCGTGTCACCGCAATGCTCCATGGCCCTTGTCATCACAATGCTCCAGAATTCTTGTCATCACAATGTTCCATGACCGTGTCATCACAATGCTCCATGGCCCTTGTCATCACAATTCTCCAGAATTCTTGTCATCACAATGTTCCATGACCGTGTCATCACAATGCTCCATGGCCCTTGTCATCACAATGCTCCAGAATTCTTGTCATCACAATGTTCCATGACCGTGTCATCACAATGCTCCATAATTCTTGTCATCACAATGTTCCATGACCGTGTCATCACAATGCTCCTTAATTCTTGTCATCACAATGTTCCATGACCGTGTCACCACAATGCTCCAGAATTCTTGTCATCACAATGTTCCATGACCGTGTCATCACAATGCTATATGACACTGGTCATCACAGTTCTCCATGACCTTTGCCATCACAATGCTCTATATAGTTTTTCATGACAATTCTAAATGACCACTTTAATCAATTTGCTTGCTGACCATTTTCATCACATTTCTCTATTGTCATTACAATTCCCCATGACCCCTTTCTTCACAATGCTCCATGATGCCTGTCATCACAATGCTCAATGGCTTTTGTTATCACAATGCTCCAGGACCAGTTTCATCACAATACTCCATCCCCCTTGTCATCACGGTGCACAATGAAACCTCTCATTGCAATGCTCCGTGACACTTGTCATCACAATGCTCCATGGCCCTTGTCATCACAATGCTCCAGAATTCTTGTCATCACCATGTTCCATGACCATGTCATCACAATTCTCCATGGCCCTTCGCATCACAATGCTCCAGAATTCTTGTCATCACAATATTCCATGACCGTGTCATCACAATGCTCCATGGCCCTTTTCATCAGAATGCTCCAGATTGCTTGTCATCACAAAGTTCCATGACTGTGTCATCACAATGCACCATGGCCTTTGTCATCACCATGCTCCAGAATTCTTGTCATCACAATGTTCCATGACCGTGTCATCACAATGCTCCAGAATTCTTGTCATCACCATGTTCCATGACCATGTCATCACAATTCTCCATGGCCCTTCTCATCACAATGCTCCAGAATTCTTGTCATCACAATGTTCCATGACCGTGTCATCACAATGCTCCATGGCCCTTTTCATCACAATGCTCCAGATTGCTTGTCATCACAATGTTCCATGACCGTGTCATCACAATGCCCCATGGCCCTTGTCATCACAATGCTCCATAATTCTTGTCATCACAAAGTTCCATGACCGTGTCATTAAAATGCTCCAGAATTCTTGTCATCACAATGTTCCATGACCGTGTCATCACAATGCTCCATGGCCCTTGTCATCACAATGCTCCAGAATTCTTGTCATCACAATGTTCCATGACCGTGTCACCACAATGCTCCACAATTCTTGTCATCACAATGTTCCATGTCCGTGTCATCACAATGCTACATGAAACTGGTCATCACAGTTCTCCATGACCTTTGCCATCACAATGCTCTATATAGTTTTTCAGGACAATTCTAAATGACCACTTTAATCAATTTGCCTGCTGATCATTTTCATCACATTTCTCTATTGTCATTACAATTCCCCATGACCCCTTTCTTCACAATGCGCCATGATGCCTGTCATCACATTGCTCAATGGCTTTTGTTATCACAATGCTCCAGGACCAGTTTCATCACAATACTCCATCCCCCTTGTCATCACGGTGCACAATGAAACCTCTCATTACAATGCTCTGTGACACTTGTCATCACAATGCTCCATGGCCCTTGTCATCACAATGCTCCAGAATTCTTGTCATCACCATGTTCCATGACCATGTCATCACAATTCTCCATGGCCCTTCGCATCACAATGCTCCAGAATTCTTGTCATCACAATGTTCCATGACCGTGTCATCACAATGCTCCATGGCCCTTTTCATCACAATGCTCCAGATTGCTTGTCATCACAAAGTTCCATGACCGTGTCATCACAATGCACCATGGCCTTTGTCATCACCATGCTCCAGAATTCTTGTCATCACAATGTTCCATGACCGTGTCATCACAATGCTCCAGAATTCTTGTCATCACCATGTTCCATGACCATGTCATCACAATTCTCCATGGCCCTTCTCATCACAATGCTCCAGAATTCTTGTCATCACAATGTTCCATGACCGTGTCATCACAATGCTCCACAATTCTTGTCATCACAAAGTTCCATGACCGTGTCATCACAATGCTCCATGGCCCTTGTCATCACAATCCTCCAGAATTCTTGTCATCACAATGTTCCATGACCGTGTCATCACAATGCTCCAGAATTCTTGTCATCACAATGTTCCATGACCGTGTCATCACAATGCTCCAGAATTCTTGTCATCACAATGTTCCATGACCGTGTCATCACAGTGCTCCATAATTCTTGTCATCACAATGTTCCATGACCCTGTCATCACAATGCTCCACAATTCTTGTCATCACAATGTTCCATGACCGTGTCATCACAATGCTCCATGGCCCTTGTCATCACAATGCTCCAGAATTCTTGTCATCAAAATGTTCCATGACCGTGTCATCACAATGCTCCATAATTCTTGTCATCACAATGTTCCATGACCGTGTCATCACAATGCTCCATAATTCTTGTCATCACAATGTTCCATGACCGTGTCATCACAATGCTCCACAATTCTTGTCATCACAATGTTCCATGACCGTGTCATCACAGTGCTCCATGGCCCTTGTCATCACAATGCTCCAGAATTCTTGTCATCACAATGTTCCATGACCGTGTCATCACAATGCTCCATGGCCCTTGTCATCACAATTCTCCAGAATTCTTGTCATCACAATGTTCCATGACCGTGTCGTCACAATGCTCCATAATTCTTGTCATCACAATGTTCCATGACCGTGTCATCACAATGCTCCATAATTCTTGTCATCACAATGTTCCATGACCGTGTCACCACAATGCTCCATGGCCCTTGTCATCACAATGCTCCAGAATTCTTGTCATCACAATGTTCCATGACCGTGTCATCACAATGCTCCATGGCCCTTGTCATCACAATGCTCCAGAATTCTTGTCATCACAATGTTCCATGACCGTGTCATCACAATGCTCCATAATTCTTGTCATCACAATGTTCCATGACCGTGTCATCACAATGCTCCACAATTCTTGTCATCACAATGTTCCATGACCGTGTCATCACAATGCTCCATGGCCCTTGTCATCACAATGCTCCAGAATTCTTGTCATCACAATGTTCCATGACCGTGTCATCACAATGCTCCATGGCCCTTGTCATCACAATTCTCCAGAATTCTTGTCATCACAATGTTCCATGACCGTGTCATCACAATGCTCCCTGGCCCTTGTCATCACAATGCTCCAGAATTCTTGTCATCACAATGTTCCATGACCGTGTCATCACAATGCTCCATAATTCTTGTCATCACAATGTTCCATGACCGTGTCATCACAATGCTCCATAATCCTTGTCATCACAATGTTCCATGACCGTGTCACCACAATGCTCCACAATTCTTGTCATCACAATGTTCCATGTCCGTGTCATCACAATGCTACATGACACTGGTCATCACAGTTCTCCATGACCTTTGCCATCACAATGCTCTATATAGTTTTTCATGACAATTCTAAATGACCACTTTAATCAATTTGCCTGCTGACCATTTTCATCACATTTCTCTATTGTCATTACAATTCCCCATGACCCCTTTCTTCACAATGCGCCATGATGCCTGTAATCACATTGCTCAATGGCTTTTGTTATCACAATGCTCCAGGACCAGTTTCATCACAATACTCCATCCCCCTTGTCATCACGGTGCACAATGAAACGTCTCATTACAATGCTCTGTGACACTTGTCATCACAATGCTCCATGGCCCTTGTCATCACAATGCTCCAGAATTCTTGTCATCACCATGTTCCATGACCATGTCATCACAATTCTCCATGGCCCTTCGCATCACAATGCTCCAGAATTCTTGTCATCACAATGTTCCATGACCGTGTCATCACAATGCTCCATGGCCCTTTTCATCACAATGCTCCAGATTGCTTGTCATCACAAAGTTCCATGACCGTGTCATCACAATGCACCATGGCCTTTGTCATCACCATGCTCCAGAATTCTTGTCATCACAATGTTCCATGACCGTGTCATCACAATGCTCCAGAATTCTTGTCATCACCATGTTCCATGACCATGTCATCACAATTCTCCATGGCCCTTCTCATCACAATGCTCCAGAATTCTTGTCATCACAATGTTCCATGACCGTGTCATCACAATGCTCCACAATTCTTGTCATCACAAAGTTCCATGACCGTGTCATCACAATGCTCCATGGCCCTTGTCATCACAATCCTCCAGAATTCTTGTCATCACAATGTTCCATGACCGTGTCATCACAATGCTCCAGAATTCTTGTCATCACAATGTTCCATGACCGTGTCATCACAATGCTCCAGAATTCTTGTCATCACAATGTTCCATGACCGTGTCATCACAGTGCTCCATAATTCTTGTCATCACAATGTTCCATGACCCTGTCATCACAATGCTCCACAATTCTTGTCATCACAATGTTCCATGACCGTGTCATCACAATGCTCCATGGCCCTTGTCATCACAATGCTCCAGAATTCTTGTCATCAAAATGTTCCATGACCGTGTCATCACAATGCTCCATAATTCTTGTCATCACAATGTTCCATGACCGTGTCATCACAATGCTCCATAATTCTTGTCATCACAATGTTCCATGACCGTGTCATCACAATGCTCCACAATTCTTGTCATCACAATGTTCCATGACCGTGTCATCACAGTGCTCCATGGCCCTTGTCATCACAATGCTCCAGAATTCTTGTCATCACAATGTTCCATGACCGTGTCATCACAATGCTCCATGGCCCTTGTCATCACAATTCTCCAGAATTCTTGTCATCACAATGTTCCATGACCGTGTCGTCACAATGCTCCATAATTCTTGTCATCACAATGTTCCATGACCGTGTCATCACAATGCTCCATAATTCTTGTCATCACAATGTTCCATGACCGTGTCACCACAATGCTCCATGGCCCTTGTCATCACAATGCTCCAGAATTCTTGTCATCACAATGTTCCATGACCGTGTCATCACAATGCTCCATGGCCCTTGTCATCACAATGCTCCAGAATTCTTGTCATCACAATGTTCCATGACCGTGTCATCACAATGCTCCATAATTCTTGTCATCACAATGTTCCATGACCGTGTCATCACAATGCTCCACAATTCTTGTCATCACAATGTTCCATGACCGTGTCATCACAATGCTCCATGGCCCTTGTCATCACAATGCTCCAGAATTCTTGTCATCACAATGTTCCATGACCGTGTCATCACAATGCTCCATGGCCCTTGTCATCACAATTCTCCAGAATTCTTGTCATCACAATGTTCCATGACCGTGTCATCACAATGCTCCCTGGCCCTTGTCATCACAATGCTCCAGAATTCTTGTCATCACAATGTTCCATGACCGTGTCATCACAATGCTCCATAATTCTTGTCATCACAATGTTCCATGACCGTGTCATCACAATGCTCCATAATCCTTGTCATCACAATGTTCCATGACCGTGTCACCACAATGCTCCACAATTCTTGTCATCACAATGTTCCATGTCCGTGTCATCACAATGCTACATGACACTGGTCATCACAGTTCTCCATGACCTTTGCCATCACAATGCTCTATATAGTTTTTCATGACAATTCTAAATGACCACTTTAATCAATTTGCCTGCTGACCATTTTCATCACATTTCTCTATTGTCATTACAATTCCCCATGACCCCTTTCTTCACAATGCGCCATGATGCCTGTAATCACATTGCTCAATGGCTTTTGTTATCACAATGCTCCAGGACCAGTTTCATCACAATACTCCATCCCCCTTGTCATCACGGTGCACAATGAAACGTCTCATTACAATGCTCTGTGACACTTGTCATCACAATGCTCCATGGCCCTTGTCATCACAATGCTCCAGAATTCTTGTCATCACCATGTTCCATGACCATGTCATCACAATTCTCCATGGCCCTTCGCATCACAATGCTCCAGAATTCTTGTCATCACAATGTTCCATGACCGTGTCATCACAATGCTCCATGGCCCTTTTCATCACAATGCTCCAGATTGCTTGTCATCACAAAGTTCCATGACCGTGTCATCACAATGCACCATGGCCTTTGTCATCACCATGCTCCAGAATTCTTGTCATCACAATGTTCCATGACCGTGTCATCACAATGCTCCAGAATTCTTGTCATCACCATGTTCCATGACCATGTCATCACAATTCTCCATGGCCCTTCTCATCACAATGCTCCAGAATTCTTGTCATCACAATGTTCCATGACCGTGTCATCACAATGCTCCATGGCCCTTCTCATCACAATGCTCCATAATTCTTGTCATCACAATGTTCCATGACCGTGTCATCACAATGCTCCATAATTCTTGTCATCACAATGTTCCATGACCGTGTCATCACAATGCTCCACAATTCTTGTCATCACAATGTTCCATGACCGTGTCATCACAGTGCTCCATGGCCCTTGTCATCACAATGCTCCAGAATTCTTGTCATCACAATGTTCCATGACCGTGTCATCACAATGCTCCATGGCCCTTGTCATCACAATTCTCCAGAATTCTTGTCATCACAATGTTCCATGACCGTGTCGTCACAATGCTCCATAATTCTTGTCATCACAATGTTCCATGACCGTGTCATCACAATGCTCCATAATTCTTGTCATCACAATGTTCCATGACCGTGTCACCACAATGCTCCATGGCCCTTGTCATCACAATGCTCCAGAATTCTTGTCATCACAATGTTCCATGACCGTGTCATCACAATGCTCCATGGCCCTTGTCATCACAATTCTCCAGAATTCTTGTCATCACAATGTTCCATGACCGTGTCATCACAATGCTCCATGGCCCTTGTCATCACAATGCTCCAGAATTCTTGTCATCACAATGTTCCATGACCGTGTCATCACAATGCTCCATAATTCTTGTCATCACAATGTTCCATGACCGTGTCATCACAATGCTCCATAATTCTTGTCATCACAATGTTCCATGACCGTGTCACCACAATGCTCCACAATTCTTGTCATCACAATGTTCCATGACCGTGTCATCACAATGCTACATGACACTGGTCATCACAGTTCTCCATGACCTTTGCCATCACAATGCTCTATATAGTTTTTCATGACAATTCTAAATGACCACTTTAATCAATTTGCTTGCTGACCATTTTCATCACATTTCTCTATTGTCATTACAATTCCCCATGACCCCTTTCTTCACAATGCTCCATGATGCCTGTCATCACAATGCTCAATGGCTTTTGTTATCACAATGCTCCAGGACCAGTTTCATCACAATACTCCATCCCCCTTGTCATCACGGTGCACAATGAAACCTCTCATTGCAATGCTCCGTGACACTTGTCATCACAATGCTCCATGGCCCTTGTCATCACAATGCTCCAGAATTCTTGTCATCACCATGTTCCATGACCATGTCATCACAATTCTCCATGGCCCTTCGCATCACAATGCTCCAGAATTCTTGTCATCACAATGTTCCATGACCGTGTCATCACAATGCTCCATGGCCCTTTTCATCACAATGCTCCAGATTGCTTGTCATCACAAAGTTCCATGACTGTGTCATCACAATGCACCATGGCCTTTGTCATCACCATGCTCCAGAATTCTTGTCATCACAATGTTCCATGACCGTGTAATCACAATGCCCCATGGCCCTTGTCATCACAATGCTCCATAATTCTTGTCATCACAAAGTTCCATGACCGTGTCATTAAAATGCTCCAGAATTCTTGTCATCACAATGTTCCATGACCGTGTCATCACAATGCTCCATGGCCCTTGTCATCACAATGCTCCAGAACTCTTGTCATCACAATGTTCCATGACCGTGTCATCACAATGCTCCATAATTCTTGTCATCACAATGTTCCATGACCGTGTCATCACAATGCTCCATAATTCTTGTCATCACAATGTTCCATGTCCCTGTCATCACAATGCTCCACAATTCTTGTCATCACAATGTTCCATGACCGTGTCATCACAATGCTCCATGGCTCTTGTCATCACAATGCTCCAGAATTCTTGTCATCACAATGTTCCATGACCGTGTCATCACAATGCTCCATAATTCTTGTCATCACAATGTTCCATGACCGTGTCATCACAATGCTCCATAATTCTTGTCATCACAATGTTCCATGACCGTGTCATCACAATGCTCCACAATTCTTGTCATCACCATGTTCCATGACCGTGTCATCACAATGCTCCATGGCCCTTGTCATCACAATGCTCCAGAATTCTTGTCATCACAATGTTCCATGACCGTGTCATCACAATGCTCCATGGCCCTTGTCATCACAATTCTCCAGAATTCTTGTCATCACAATGTTCAATGACCGTGTCATCACAATGCTCCCTGGCCCTTGTCATCACAATGCTCCAGAATTCTTGTCATCACAATGTTCCATGACCGTGTCATCACAATGCTCCATAATTCTTGTCATCACAATGTTCCATGACCGTGTCATCACAATGCTCCATAATCCTTGTCATCACAATGTTCCATGACCGTGTCACCACAATGCTCCACAATTCTTGTCATCACAATGTTCCATGTCCGTGTCATCACAATGCTACATGACACTGGTCATCACAGTTCTCCATGACCTTTGCCATCACAATGCTCTATATAGTTTTTCATGACAATTCTAAATGACCACTTTAATCAATTTGCCTGCTGACCATTTTCATCACATTTCTCTATTGTCATTACAATTCCCCATGACCCCTTTCTTCACAATGCGCCATGATGCCTGTCATCACATTGCTCAATGGCTTTTGTTATCACAATGCTCCAGGACCAGTTTCATCACAATACTCCATCCCCCTTGTCATCACGGTGCACAATGAAACCTCCCATTACAATGCTCTGTGACACTTGTCATCACAATGCTCCATGGCCCTTGTCATCACAATGCTCCAGAATTCTTGTCATCACCATGTTCCATGACCATGTCATCACAATTCTCCATGGCCCTTCGCATCACAATGCTCCAGAATTCTTGTCATCACAATGTTCCATGACCGTGTCATCACAATGCTCCATGGCCCTTTTCATCACAATGCTCCAGATTGCTTGTCATCACAAAGTTCCATGACCGTGTCATCACAATGCACCATGGCCTTTGTCATCACCATGCTCCAGAATTCTTGTCATCACAATGTTGCATGACCGTGTCATCACAATGCTCCAGAATTCTTGTCATCACCATGTTCCATGACCATGTCATCACAATTCTCCATGGCCCTTCTCATCACAATGCTCCAGAATTCTTGTCATCACAATGTTCCATGACCGTGTCATCACAATGCTCCATGGCCCTTCTCATCACAATGCTCCAGAATTCTTGTCATCACAATGTTCCATGACCGTGTCATCACAATGCTCCATGGCCCTTGTCATCACAATGCTCCAGAATTCTTGTCATCACAATGTTCCATGACCATGTCATCACAATGCTCCATGGCCCTTGTCATCACAATGCTCCATAATTCCTGTCATCACAATGTTCCATGACCGTGTCATCACAATGCTCCATAATTCTTGTCATCACAATGTTCCATGACCGTGTCACCACAATGCTCCATGGCCCTTGTCATCACAATGCTCCAGAATTCTTGTCATCACAATGTTCCATGACCGTGTCATCACAATGCTCCATGGCCCTTGTCATCACAATTCTCCAGAATTCTTGTCATCACAAAGTTCCATGACCGTGTCATCACAATGCTCCATAATTCTTGTCATCACAATGTTCAATGATCGTGTCATCACAATGCTACATGACACTGGTCATCACAGTTCTCCATGACCTTTGCCATCACAATGCTCTATATAGTTTTTCATGACAATTCTAAATGACCACTTTAATCAATTTGCTTGCTGACCATTTTCATCACATTTCTCTATTGTCATTACAATTCCCCATGACCCCTTTCTTCACAATGCTCCATGATGCCTGTCATCACAAAGCTCAATGGCTTTTGTTATCACAATGCTCCAGGACCAGTTTCATCACAATACTCCATCCCCCTTGTCATCACGGTGCACAATGAAACCTCTCATTGCAATGCTCCGTGACACTTGTCATCACAATGCTCCATGGCCCTTGTCATCACAATGCTCCAGAATTCTTGTCATCACCATGTTCCATGACCATGTCATCACAATTCTCCATGGCCCTTCGCATCACAATGCTCCAGAATTCTTGTCATCACAATGTTCCATGACCGTGTCATCACAATGCTCCATGGCCCTTTTCATCACAATGCTCCAGATTGCTTGTCATCACAAAGTTCCATGACTGTGTCATCACAATGCACCATGGCCTTTGTCATCACCATGCTCCAGAATTCTTGTCATCACAATGTCCAGAATTCTTGTCATCACCATGTTCCATGACCATGTCATCACAATTCTCCATGGCCCTTCTCATCACAATGCTCCAGAATTCTTGTCATCACAATGTTCCATGACCGTGTCATCACAATGCTCCATGGCCCTTTTCATCACAATGCTCCAGATTGCTTGTCATCACAATGTTCCATGACCGTGTCATCACAATGCACCATGGCCCTTGTCATCACAATGCTCCATAATTCTTGTCATCACAAAGTTCCATGACCGTGTCATTAAAATGCTCCAGAATTCTTGTCATCACAATGTTCCATGACCGTGTCATCACAATGCTCCATGGCCCTTGTCATCACAATGCTCCAGAATTCTTGTCATCACAATGTTCCATGACCGTGTCATCACAATGCTCCACAATTCTTGTCATCACAATGTTCCATGACCGTGTCATCACAATGCTCCATAATTCTTGTCATCACAATGTTCCATGACCCTGTCATCACAATGCTCCACAATTCTTGTCATCACAATGTTCCATGACCGTGTCATCACAATGCTCCATGGCCCTTGTCATCACAATGCTCCAGAATTCTTGTCATCACAATGTTCCATGACCGTGTCATCACAATGCTCCATAATTCTTGTCATCACAATGTTCCATGACCGTGTCATCACAATGCTCCATAATTCTTGTCATCACAATGTTCCATGACCGTGTCATCACAATGCTCCACAATTCTTGTCATCACAATGATCCATGACCGTGTCATCACAATGCTCCATGGCCCTTTTCATCACAATGCTCCAGAATTCTTGTCATCACAATGTTCCATGACCGTTTCATCACAATGCTCCATAATTCTTGTCATCACAATGTTCCATGACCGTGTCATCACAATGCTCCATAATTCTTGTCATCACAATGTTCCATGACCGTGTCATCACAATGCTCCATAATTCTTGTCATCACAATGTTCCATGACCCTGTCATCACAATGCTCCACAATTCTTGTCATCACAATGTTCCATGACCGTGTCATCACAATGCTCCATGGCCCTTGTCATCACAATGCTCCAGAATTCTTGTCATCACAATGTTCCATGACCGTGTCATCACAATGCTCCATAATTCTTGTCATCACAATGTTCCATGACCGTGTCATCACAATGCTCCATAATTCTTGTCATCACAATGTTCCACGACCGTGTCATCACAATGCTCCACAATTCTTGTCATCACAATGTTCCATGACCGTGTCATCACAATGCTCCATGGCCCTTGTCATCACAATGCTCCAGAATTCTTGTCATCACAATGTTCCATGACCATGTCATCACAATGCTCCATAATTCTTGTCATCACAATGTTCCATGACCGTGTCATCACAATGCTCCATAATTCTTGTCATCACAATGTTCCATGACCGTGTCACCACAATGCTCCATGGTCCTTGTCATCACAATGCTCCAGAATTCTTGTCATCACAATGTTCCATGACCGTGTCATCACAATGCTCCATGGCCCTTGTCATCACAATTCTCCAGAATTCTTGTCATCACAATGTTCCATAACCGTGTCATCACAATGCTCCATGGCCCTTGTCATCACAATGCTCCAGAATTCTTGTCATCACAATGTTCCATGACCGTGTCATCACAATGCTCCATAATTCTTGTCATCACAATGTTCCATGACCGTGTCATCACAATGCTCCATAATTCTTGTCATCACAATGTTCCATGACCGTGTCACCACAATGCTCCACAATTCTTGTCATCACAATGTTCTATGACCGTGTCATCACAATGCTACATGACACTGGTCATCACAGTTCTCCATGACCTTTGCCATCACAATGCTCTATATAGTTTTTCATGACAATTCTAAATGACCACTTTAATCAATTTGCTTGCTGACCATTTTCATCACATTTCTCTATTGTCATTACAATTCCCCATGACCCCTTTCTTCACAATGCTCCATGATGCCTGTCATCACAATGCTCAATGGCTTTTGTTATCACAATGCTCCAGGACCAGTTTCATCACAATACTCCATCCCCCTTGTCATCACGGTGCACAATGAAACCTCTCATTGCAATGCTCCGTGACACTTGTCATCACAATGCTCCATGGCCCTTGTCATCACAATGCTCCAGAATTCTTGTCATCACCATGTTCCATGACCATGTCATCACAATTCTCCATGGCCCTTCGCATCACAATGCTCCAGAATTCTTGTCATCACAATGTTCCATGACCGTGTCATCACAATGCTCCATGGCCCTTTTCATCACAATGCTCCAGATTGCTTGTCATCACAAAGTTCCATGACTGTGTCATCACAATGCACCATGGCCTTTGTCATCACCATGCTCCAGAATTCTTGTCATCACAATGTTCCATGACCGTGTCATCACAATGCTCCAGAATTCTTGTCATCACCATGTTCCATGACCATGTCATCACAATTCTCCATGGCCCTTCTCATCACAATGCTCCAGAATTCTTGTCATCACAATGTTCCATGACCGTGTCATCACAATGCTCCATGGCCCTTTTCATCACAATGCTCCAGATTGCTTGTCATCACAATGTTCCATGACCGTGTCATCACAATGCACCATGGCCCTTGTCATCACAATGCTCCATAATTCTTGTCATCACAAAGTTCCATGACCGTGTCATTAAAATGCTCCAGAATTCTTGTCATCACAATGTTCCATGACCGTGTCATCACAATGCTCCATGGCCCTTGTCATCACAATGCTCCAGAATTCTTGTCATCACAATGTTCCATGACCGTGTCATCACAATGCTCCATAATTCTTGTCATCACAATGTTCCATGACCGTGTCATCACAATGCTCCATAATTCTTGTCATCACAATGTTCCATGACCGTGTCATCACAATGCTCCACAATTCTTGTTATCACAATGTTCCATGACCGTGTCATCACAATGCTCCATGGCCCTTGTCATCACAATGCTCCAGAATTCTTGTCATCACAATGTTCCATGACCGTGTCATCACAATGCTCCATGGCCCTTGTCATCACAATGCTCCAGAATTCTTGTCATCACAATGTTCCATGACCGTGTCATCACAATGCTCCATAATTCTTGTCATCACAATGTTCCATGACCGTGTCATCACAATGCTCCATAATCCTTGTCATCACAATGTTCCATGACCGTGTCACCACGATGCTCCACAATTCTTGTCATCACAATGTTCCATGTCCGTGTCATCACAATGCTACATGACACTGGTCATCACAGTTCTCCATGACCTTTGCCATCACAATGCTCTATATAGTTTTTCATGACAATTCTAAATGACCACTTTAATCAATTTGCCTGCTGACCATTTTCATCACATTTCTCTATTGTCATTACAATTCCCCATGACCCCTTTCTTCACAATGCGCCATGATGCCTGTCATCACATTGCTCAATGGCTTTTGTTATCACAATGCTCCAGGACCAGTTTCATCACAATACTCCAACCCCTTGTCATCACGGTGCACAATGAAACCTCTCATTACAATGCTCCATGGCCCTTGTCATCACAGTGCTCCAGAATTCTTGTCATCACCATGTTCCATGACCATGTCATCACAATTCTCCATGGCCCTTCGCATCACAATGCTCCAGAATTCTTGTCATCACAATGTTCCATGACCGTGTCATCACAATGCTCCATGGCCCTTTTCATCACAATGCTCCAGATTGCTTGTCATCACAAAGTTCCATGACCGTGTCATCACAATGCACCATGGCCTTTGTCATCACCATGCTCCAGAATTCTTGTCATCACAATGTTCCATGACCGTGTCATCACAATGCTCCAGAATTCTTGTCATCACCATGTTCCATGACCATGTCATCACAATGCTCCATGGCCCTTCTCATCACAATGCTCCAGAATTCTTGTCATCACAATGTTCCATGACCGTGTCATCACAATGCTCCATGGCCCTTGTCATCACAATGCTCCAGAATTCTTGTCATCACAATGTTCCATGACCATGTCATCACAATGCTCCATGGCCCTTGTCATCACAATGCTCCATAATTCCTGTCATCACAATGTTCCATGACCGTGTCATCACAATGCTCCATAATTCTTGTCATCACAATGTTCCATGACCGTGTCACCACAATGCTCCATGGCCCTTGTCATCACAATGCTCCAGAATTCTTGTCATCACAATGTTCCATGACCGTGTCATCACAATGCTCCATGGCCCTTGTCATCACAATTCTCCAGAATTCTTGTCATCACAATGTTCCATGACCGTGTCATCACAATGCTCCATGGCCCTTGTCATCACAATGCTCCAGAATTCTTGTCATCACAATGTTCCATGACCGTGTCATCACAATGCTCCATAATTCTTGTCATCACAATGTTCCATGACCGTGTCATCACAATGCTCCATAATTCTTGTCATCACAATGTTCCATGACCGTGTCACCACAATGCTCCACAATTCTTGTCATCACAATGTTCCATGACCGTGTCATCACAATGCTACATGACACTGGTCATCACAGTTCTCCATGACCTTTGCCATCACAATGCTCTATATAGTTTTTCATGACAATTCTAAATGACCACTTTAAACAATTTGCTTGCTGACCATTTTCATCACATTTCTCTATTGTCATTACAATTCCCCATGACCCCTTTCTTCACAATGCTCCATGATGCCTGTCATCACAATGCTCAATGGCTTTTGTTATCACAATGCTCCAGGACCAGTTTCATCACAATACTCCATCCCCCTTGTCATCACGGTGCACAATGAAACCTCTCATTGCAATGCTCCGTGACACTTGTCATCACAATGCTCCATGGCCCTTGTCATCACAATGCTCCAGAATTCTTGTCATCACCATGTTCCATGACCATGTCATCACAATTCTCCATGGCCCTTCGCATCACAATGCTCCAGAATTCTTGTCATCACAATGTTCCATGACCGTGTCATCACAATGCTCCATGGCCCTTTTCATCACAATGCTCCAGATTGCTTGTCATCACAAAGTTCCATGACTGTGTCATCACAATGCACCATGGCCTTTGTCATCACCATGCTCCAGAATTCTTGTCATCACAATGTTCCATGACCGTGTCATCACAATGCTCCATGGCCCTTTTCATCACAATGCTCCAGATTGCTTGTCATCACAATGTTCCATGACCGTGTCATCACAATGCACCATGGCCCTTGTCATCACAATGCTCCATAATTCTTGTCATCACAAAGTTCCATGACCGTGTCATTAAAATGCTCCAGAATTCTTGTCATCACAATGTTCCATGACCGTGTCATCACAATGCTCCAGAATTCTTGTCATCACAAT